>NW_019384964.1:203256-226807 GCF_000671375.1 Centruroides sculpturatus | reverse complement strand
AAAAAATTTTTCGTACATAGTCTGAACTTTCTAATTGGAAGAATATATCCTGAGTCCACCATGAAATTGTCTATATGCAAATGTAAGGATGACTCGTATCAACCACCAGGGGGCTTGAACCTGATAAAATTGGATAACTACTTGATGGTAGTGTGAGAAGACCTGTTGTTTTTAATGTAAAAGACGTCAGAACCTCAAATAAAAGGCTGACGTTTTGATCATTTTTAATATTGTGAGTTTTTTACCTATTCATTATTTGTTTTTATTGAAGTTTTTCTTCAACAATGTTACGGGTACTTCTGTGTGTGTTAATGGATTAGATAGACTCAAAAATTTAAAAAATTTTTCGTACATAGTCTGAACTTTCTAATTGGAAGAATATATCCTGAGTCCACCATGAAATTGTGCTTTCTATATTGTAATTTAAAGTTTTGAATGATTTCCTGGTTCTTTAAAGGTTGCAATATAGAAGTTGTATTTAGTAATACAATGTTAATTGTTAAGTGCAATTTAAATAAATACAATATTAAGTATAATTTAAAAATTAAATTGTTTAGCATTCAGAGTGGTAATGAGAAAATGTCCACTGCAATTACTGATAGAAAGAATGATTTTCTGTTTTTGGAAATTGTGCAAGTGTATAACTTTTCAGCCACTTAGAAAACAGCTCTGATGTCATTCATGCTTTCTTATTTGTTCCATATTGTATAGGTAATGTCTTGGCATTGTTAAAACATCATCTCCCAATTAATAATAATAGCAATTTTTATTACTTGTAATTCCTCTTTTGAAAGTGAACATGATATGTTCTTCATTTTTTAATCTTCACGACACAAATGATCTTAGAACACCATTGTTTTGTCTGGCAGACATTTATAATATAAATCTGTTTCACCTGCATTGAAAATGCCATCTAGGCTATAGTTCTGCACAGTTTCTGGTAAATTTTTCGCTATTGTGTGCAACCCTTCCCTCATACTTCTTCACTTTCACCATATATCTTATTGAAAAATATTCCATGCCACTTCTTAAATTTGGCCAGCCACTTGCTGCTTGCTTTGAACTGAATACATCCCAATTGTTGTCCAAATTTTTCAACTTTTTCCCTAAGAAGTTTCCATCAACAAGAACATTCATCTCTATACTGTACAACCATTTTCACTATCTGTATATTCATATTTATGCTTTATTTTTTGTTTAGTCTTATTCTGTTGTTCATTGAAGTGTTCCAAAATCCCCTCCTTGTGTTTCAGAAAAGTAGAGAGAATACTCAATGGAATGTTAAATTCTTTCATAATTCCATATCGTGTTCTTTTACTTTCCTCCATGGTCTTTATCATAGATACTTTTTCTGCTATAGACAAAATCATTAGTTTTCTCTTGTTTGCTATTTCTATCTACTCTAGAATGAAAATAATCAGCAATGAAAATGTCAACATGTAATTCAAACTTTTCATGAAATTTATACAGTATAAATGTTTAGTTTCAAATAATAGGTTTCATATAAACAAACTCATAAATTTCACTGGCCAATAACTCAGTAAGTTGTGAAATTACAGATGTGTTTATTATATTTGAAAATTTTCAAAATCTAGAAAATTTAAAATATAACAATTTTAAAGTGCTAAGATTTGAATGGTCAATTGGCATTTAATAAAAAAAATAAAATTGTTACTTTAAATAGGAAATGTCTTAAATCTCACATTAAAACTAATATGCCTTTTCACAATAAGAAAGAAATAATAATTTTTATATTCAAATTATTTGTGAATTTTTTTATCATCTAATATTTAAAAAATCTGGAGCTGATACATCATATAGATTTACAATTTAATATCTTACTATGATATGAAATTGTAAAACTATTTGATATATTTATTACTGTAAATCAAGGATGCAGATTATGTCTGATCAAATGGACAAGATTTGGGGGAAATTAAAGCAGTCACAAAGATATTTGCAGTAGAAAAATATTATAATATTATAGCAATAGTTGGAAAAAATTATAATAAATAGGAGTAGCATCTTGGCTAAGCCTATAGACATTACTTAGGAAAACTTGCCAAAACACAAGAAAATTGTGTTTTAAAATTAAAATTTTCAATATCTAGATGTCAACTTAAAAAAAAATCCAGCAATGAGCTGCTTAATTAACTTTCCCAACATTTAAAACTGCATGTGGTGCCATCTGTTACGAGATTTTATTTAAAAACTTTTTATGTTTTTATTTGTTATAAAATGGCAAAAAGCTTGATTTTGAGGGTAAGGATGAGTTTTATTCAACAATTGTAAATGCTAATAATGAAAAATGCATCAGTAAGTTCAACCCTACTTGAGATATGACACATGACTCTTCCTTTATCTCCCCACCCTATTGACCTTTAACCATCAATAGCATCAATTCCCCTAATACACAAACCCTGCAAATTTCAGAAATTTTTGACAAAAAGCAAAGGAATTATTAAACTTCAAAAAGGGTGAACAAAATGCATGTGCACATAAACACATAAATGTATGTAACTTTAACAAGATATTAAAAAATATAAATTGAATTTTTATATATTTTGTACATTAACAGTTTTTAATAGCTTACATTATTTATAATGTATATAAGATAAATATTGTTTAGGATTACACAACCTAAAAAATCCATCTTACATGCTTCAAATTACAATAATAATAAATATATTCAAATATTTTAAATCTCTATTCTTGCATACATTTTGTATTCAATTTAGATGATATCCCGAAGAAGACATTTTGTAATGTTGAAAACATTTAAAACAAGCACTTCTTGATAACAAGCACTGAGTTCAGCATTAACACGATTTTCTTATATCGCAAGTACTTTTGACAAGTATTATATCATTGTCCTCAGGCAAAAAATAATAAATTTGAAAAAAAAAACGTGCAGAGTATTCCAAGTAGAAAACAGAAAACTTTTCTTGTCAATTTTTAAATCATAACATTCGGTAATTCTGTTGGTAACGTGCAACTAGCTTTTGCAGGCGTTCGAAAGATCTTAAATCCACTCAACTATCAGCGCATGCGTTGAGGAGCGATCGTACTAATTGTGCGATTCTTGACGCATTTTGTTGTATAAATGCCGGTATAAAGTAACCCATATTTCAGGCAAGTCGAGGGTAGGGACATTTGCATGCGTCCGTGGTCATTGTGAGGAGCGCTTTCCAAATAAATGTAATTTAGAAAACAGCTCTGATGTCATTCATGCTTTCTTATTTGTTCCATATTGTATAGGTAATGTCTTGGCATTGTTAAAACATCATCTCCCAATTAATNCAAGCAAGCATTCTTGTCGTTGCCCCTATATACTTCTCAATTATCCCTGTTATTGGAGTTTCTAGTTGCACTGCGTATACTCCCGATTTTTCTAAAATGTCAACTTTATTACATAGTGCATGCGTAAATTTGGCACCTATAAATCCAGCGTGATGTAGGGAAAAGGAGCTGGATCAATCTATAACATTTTTTGGACATGCAGATACGGAAGTCACTAGAAGGGCCGCAGTTTACAGTGCATCATAAGTCCAACATGATCTCCTACATTACCTCATCGCAAGCTCTAATAAAAGTCGAATTGAAAATTGTAAGAATGGCAGTACATCACGCTGGATTCACAGGTGCCAAATTTACGCATGCACTATGTAGGGTAAAAGATTCCCTTTTCCCATTTACCACACTATACAGCAAAAAAAGAAATGTCTAGAGTACAATCAGCGTTGCCCTATCTAGGAGTACCGTCCATACTTATTAGCCGTATTTTCTGGCGATACAGCTTTAACCTTCCTTTAATTCCCCTACCCAGCCTACGCAGGAGCGTATGCAATGATTGGGATAAAGTTGACATTTTAGAAAAATCGGGAGTATACGCAGTGCAACCTAGAAACTCCAATAACAGGGATAATTGAGAAGTATATAGGGGCAACGACAAGAATGCTTGCTTGTCGTATCACAGAACACCATAGGCATTGTTAAAACATCATCTCCCAATTAATAATAATAGCAATTTTTATTACTTGTAATTCCTCTTTTGAAAGTGAACATGATATGTTCTTCATTTTTTAATCTTCACGACACAAATGATCTTAGAACACCATTGTTTTGTCTGGCAGACATTTATAATATAAATCTGTTTCACCTGCATTGAAAATGCCATCTAGGCTATAGTTCTGCACAGTTTCTGGTAAATTTTTCGCTATTGTGTGCAACCCTTCCCTCATACTTCTTCACTTTCACCATATATCTTATTGAAAAATATTCCATGCCACTTCTTAAATTTGGCCAGCCACTTGCTGCTTGCTTTGAACTGAATACATCCCAATTGTTGTCCAAATTTTTCAACTTTTTCCCTAAGAAGTTTCCATCAACAAGAACATTCATCTCTATACTGTACAACCATTTTCACTATCTGTATATTCATATTTATGCTTTATTTTTTGTTTAGTCTTATTCTGTTGTTCATTGAAGTGTTCCAAAATCCCCTCCTTGTGTTTCAGAAAAGTAGAGAGAATACTCAATGGAATGTTAAATTCTTTCATAATTCCATATCGTGTTCTTTTACTTTCCTCCATGGTCTTTATCATAGATACTTTTTCTGCTATAGACAAAATCATTAGTTTTCTCTTGTTTGATATTTCTATCTACTCTAGAATGAAAATAATCAGCAATGAAAATGTCAACATGTAATTCAAACTTTTCATGAAATTTATACAGTATAAATGTTTAGTTTCAAATAATAGGTTTCATATAAACAAACTCATAAATTTCACTGGCCAATAACTCAGTAAGTTGTGAAATTACAGATGTGTTTATTATATTTGAAAATTTTCAAAATCTAGAAAATTTAAAATATAACAATTTTAAAGTGCTAAGATTTGAATGGTCAATTGGCATTTAATAAAAAAAATAAAATTGTTACTTTAAATAGGAAATGTCTTAAATCTCACATTAAAACTAATATGCCTTTTCACAATAAGAAAGAAATAATAATTTTTATATTCAAATTATTTGTGAATTTTTTTANATGGAGAGATTGAGGAGTCACATGATATATCTTGTGAGGGGTCAGACTTAACGAAGATTTTACTTGTTGTTAGCATTTACAGTGTTTTATGAAACTCATCTTTACCCTCAAAATTAAGTCTTTTGCTATTTTATAATAATTAAAAATATATAAATTTTTTATAACAAAATCTTCTAGTACAGTAGATGGTGCCACATACAATTTTAGTTATTTATTTTCATTAGTAATACAAATGTTATTTTTAAAATAAAATCTCAAAACCCAATAAAGTTATACAATCCGTTGCTAGACTTTTTTTTATTAATCTGACAAAATAATATAACATTATATGATTTTTTTTTCTAATTTTTGGTTTAAAATTCAATAACCTTGCATTAACGTTACAATAAATTTATTAAAACAAATAACTTAACTTCATATTGAACAAAACATCAGTATTATTTTTTTAAATTAAAAACAATCAACAAATTATAATAATTTATACACATCCAAATAACAACATCCAAATAACAAGTTAAATAAGCAGAGAATATAAATAGAAATAATTCAAAAGTATTACCATTTCTGCTCACATCCAAATCAATTAAATTGGATAAATGAGCAATTTCAGGTGGTAAACGAACGATTTCATTGTCACTGAGACTTAATCGTCGCAGTTTAACAAGTCGAAATAATCCCTAAATAAACAAAAATATATAATTAATATATCATGATAACAGAAATTTATTTTCATACAAATATGAAATAAAATTTGTAATAATTCAGTATCAAAATATAACCTATTTGTTCATTATTTTATAGGAAGAAAAAATAGATTAAATGAAATACAAATATTGAAATAATATGTAATAATAAAAAATAGAAACACTAATATATAAATATATAATTTAGAAGCATAAATTATGAGAAAAAGAGCACTCACACTGAATGACAAATAACTCCTACTTTAAACCTATTGTCCTAGATATTTAGAAGCCTTAGAAATTTTTAAAGCAAACATATATAGCAGGTGTATCAATCAGGAGGAGGAACTGTTTCTATTGGCAGCTTGGAAGGCCCTATAAAAACCTGAGCTATAGTTTGTTGTTGTAGGATCTCTCGCACATACCCATACTGAAGCATGGCATTTTATGCTGTTTTCATACCGTTAAAGCAGGCACTCCAGCATGTTCATTTTTTTTTTTAATTGATTGAAAACATAAAATAGAAATTTCAATGTCCATTCAAATTTTTATTTTATGTTTCTGTGATTGTGTTCTATCAAAGAAACAACATGATTCACTTGATTGCCACGTAACACAATCACAGAAACAACATGATTCACTTGATTGCCACGTAACACAATCACAGAAATAACATGATTCACTTGATCACATTCCGTGTCGGTGATGTATTATGCACAAACGCTCGCGTTTTGTGTTGGTGATGTATTATACATCACCGACACAAAACGCGAGCCGATCGTTAAAAATATCACCATCATTGAATATATAACCAACGATTTCAAACATTATATAAAGAAATTGCAACAAAAATGAACACCAGTGTAACGTACTGAAGATCCCCTAATATATATCAATTATTACGTAATGCAAAGGACAAACAGGACAATCTTAGGGCTCCAGGGGTATATAGTATTCCTGTAAGGGATAATAGATTTCGGAGAAAAATGGTGTACATCAGCTCCATGAAGCGTTCTATCCAGCAGAGAATTAAGGAGCACAAATATGACATAGACCATGCTCGTTACACCACCGCCCTGTCAACCTATGCCACAGACCTAGATATTCATGCAGATCTATCCAACACCAGATTGATAAATAGAGCCTTTAATACTGACCACATCAGAGTCCTTGAAGTCCTGGAGATATACAGAGCTGGCCGGGAAGGGAGATGTATTAACACCAAAGATGGCAATGCGCTTTCCTATGAGTGGCGATACGTATGCAAAGAACAAGGAAACGATAATGATACATAACACGTTCATATGTTCGAATATAATTTTTTAAAAATCATTCATTCTAAGATTGGAATCCAATTGTTCTTATAACCTGATGCAGACCTCGACTGAGGCCGAAAACATTTGTTTTACGAATGGTTAAGAAGTACCGGACAATAAAGGTAAACGAGTGAGTACAAGATTAGTCAAAATACCAGTATTCAGAATAGAAGAGTTGGTAAATATGTTAGACTCGTCAAGGAAATGTACAAGGGAGCAGAGACCCAAGTTAAAAGTAGTGTGGGCACTACAGTAGGATTCTTCCTTAATGTTGTTTTGCATCAGGGCTCTTAGCCCTTATTTGTTTGACCTGATAATGGACGTGTTGGTGTGTGATGTGAAGTGTGAGGCTCCGTGCAGTATGCTGTTTGCAGATGATATTGTGCTGTGTGAACTTTCCCAAACCAAGGCTGAGAAAAAACTGCAAGATTGGAGGAAAGTTTGGAAGAAAGGGGCATAAAGATTAGCAGAACTAAAACAGCTTATATGACTCTGAATGGTAGAGATGAGTGTAATATTAAAATCCAAAATGTGCCACTCCCTTTTATTCCAAGTTTAAATATCTTGGGACATTTGTCGAGATGGGAGGAGGATTGAGGAGCATAGAATTCAATGTGAATGGATGAACTGGAGAAAGCTGAGCGGTGTGTTATGCGACAAGAAAGTTAGCTGCAATCTGAAAGGAAAATTCTATAAATCAGTTGTAGACCTGCAATGTTATACGGAGCTGAGACATAGGCAATAACAAGAGCCCAAGAAAGAAAGATGGCTGAGATAAGAATGTTGAGATGGACGTGTGAAGAGTGTCAAGGAAGGATAGAATATTTTATTAGAGGTTCTGTTAAGGTAGGCTTCTTGAACAAAAAGATGCAAGAATGTAAGTTGAGGTGGTTTGGCCACGTAGAGTGAAGAAGTGACAATTATGTTGGAAAGAAGATTGGAAAACTTGTAGTAAAAAGAAAGAGGAAAAGAAGAAGACCAAAGATGCATTGGAAAGATAAGGTGGAAGAAGACTTGAACCAAAGGGGACTTAAGAGAGAAGAAGCCCTTGATAGAGAGAAATGGAAAAAACATATTAGAGAAGGAAACACCCGATCCCATATAAACGTGGGAAAAGGTGAGAAAAAGAAGATATAGCATAAATTATTTTATAAAGTCAGAATTTTTAATAAAATATTAATGTATGGTATGTTCAGAATTAATGCATTCCATGTTCAGAAGATACACTGAGAATAGTTGACTGATTTATTATGGAAATTTTTTAAGATATGTAGGTAAATACGTTTAATTGATGAGTACTTTTGACAGTATATAACAGTCTTCTTCATGTAATATGGAGGATAGAACATTATAAACCTAGAGAAAGAACACATTTTCAAATTACTCTTCATGCACAGTCATGGAACATAAAAATTACACACATAATAATACAAAATTATAAGCTATTACAAAATAAATAGGATATAAGATAGCTATGGCTAATATGTTATATGATGTTCTGCAAGATAGATACAGAGCATTCTGGCAGTGACACGTATTTACCTGTAATGCCAATAGACAGTTTATAGTTTTATCTTTTATTATTAATAAGTGGTGTCTCTTGTTGTCTTAAGGTTTGTTTAAAGTTTCTAAAAGTTTTAGCTTTTAGCTGAAATATTAGTATGTATTTTAATTTTAAATATTAATTTCAAGTGTAAAAGTTTTATTTATTCTTTAAGAAATCTTAAAAGAATTTCTGGAATTTTACAAACATAATAGAATTTGAAAATTATTATTCTAAGCTGTAAAGTAAATATTCTAGAACATAATTTAAATAGTTTAATTCCTTTTAGTTCAAAAGCTGGCTGTTCTATTTTATATAAGCTGCTCCTAAAGTTTAAAATCATTCTTAACTAAAGATGGCTGAAAATGAACCAGAAGATTTTAAAAATAGAGATTAAATTTGATAATCTTAAAAAGCAGTAAGGCAATATTTTCTTTATCATTATCTGCATTACATTTTTCAAACTTCAGAATATAATAATCTATTCTATCATGAAATTAAAATAAATTTAAAATTCCTGAACTGAAAACATGGCTAGTAAGGCAGAGGTTTCAGACTAAAGACGATCTTCAAAACAATGTTAGGGCACATCTCAAGTCATTGGTGGCAACATTGTATGACAAGAGGATGGAAAAGCTCATCCACAGAAATGACAAATTCCTCAATCTTTACAGTAATTATGTCGAAAAGTAACCATGTTTGCACCTAACTTTTGGTAATAAATTCATTTTGTTATTTACATTTGTCTTTGTTTTATGGACCATTGGAGCTTGGAAAAAACTGCCATCATACATTTTCACATTAACTTAAGCCAGGTTAGCATAAATTGCAGTTATTCAATTTACTAGTATAATAATTTGTAATCAAATATCATATACACTTGAATTAAACAGCTTTACTTTTCAATAAAAAATGGCTGAGGATATTTATACAATAAAATATGTATGAAAAACTAAAATGTCTTCATTTTTTCATCTTGTCTTTCATTTTACTTTTGCTACAAATAATAAATTAGCTATCCTAAATTTGATGTTCATTGAACTAGTTATAAGTAGTTCAATAGACATCAAATCCAGGATAGTCAATTTCTATTTAAAGTGATGTATTTTGCAGTCTGGCCAAGATAAGAATGGCTGCCAAAGATATAAAAAATTCATGTGATAATTTAGGTTATCATAAAGGTATCGTCAAATGTAAAGCATGTTGTGATTCCATTACTAAGTACTAAACTGAACTAAATGAAGATATTTGTTTCAAATATCTTACCTCAATTCAAAATGAATTAGGAGAAGAAACATTTAAAGAATTCAGCTTTAATGAAAATGTTAATAGAACATTAACACAGTTTATTTTTATCATTTTCTGCTTTTATATATTTACTATAGATGCATGGTCAAAGCTAGGATCAAAATTAGCATATATTACTGTTTACATTCAATATATTTTACATATTATGACAATAGTAAAAATGTTCATATATTTTCTTTATAAATTCTGTTATAGAAATTTTTTCTGAACATTAATTTAAATATTTCTTTTGAAAATATCTGAAATTAATTAAAGTGAAAATCAGATTTTTTAAAACATAGTATATCTGCACAGATAAGACGACCTTCAGATAAGACAAGATATAAATTTTTGTCGAAGTTTTATAGTTTTAGCATATATCTGTCCTATAAGGCAACCCTCAAACTATCAACAGCCTATGAATTTAGTTTAGATCATTGATCATCATCTGGATAATAACACTGTATAGCACATACAAAATTATGTCCTATTTGTAATTTTTTGAATAAACAAATTTTATTTTCTTGCATCTGGCAGCACTGCCTTGTGATTGTTGCAAACAATCACACTGATTTGGGCATTTGGGTAATGACCTTGACTATTCACAAAAATGTCATATGGGCTATTCTCTTTTGTGGACATGTAAGGAACTAAGTCTGAGCTTTATTTTTATTTTACTTTTATTTTGCTTTTATTATATTTTTGTTTGGGGCTTATGTTTATTTAGGACGAAGGTTTCCTTACCCATCACCCCAGAACGGTCAAAACAAGAAGATAAGGGATAAACCAACTTACCGACGACGAAAATACAGCGCCATAGCTAGAATTCGCACTCACGTGCATGCCCAAGCGGCAGAATTGTAAGTCCGCACTGAAGGGGGGACACCCCAATAAACTTTTTAGGAACTTGTGTAACCTTAAATTAAACATCCCGATAATTGTTAAAGAAATGTTGTAAAAGGTTAACAAAGTATTGTCGAGAAATAAGCTACCAGATAACGAAGAGAAAAAGAATGTTACGTGTAGATATGTAAATGAGGGGAGTGTCTCCAGTAGAACTGTGACGTCACCTCAGACTATAAGTACAGTAACTCAAGTGAAGACAGACGAGGTGAGCTCCTGAACCGAAAGCGTTGGTCTGCTGGTAGCAGTGAAAAAGGTGTCAAATAGGAAATCCTAGTAGGAGATTGAAGGTTCGATTTTGACGATAGGAAAGAGGAGAGTCTTGAGTGGAGGAAAAAGGTTCTGAGTATTAATTGAGGTGACGGTTAGGATCGATAGTTATAAGAGAATTTGTAACTAAGTTAAGATTGAATTTTGTTTTGTCGGAATTCCAAGGGGAATAGTTCTAAGTTAGAATAAGACTTAAGTTTGTCGGGTTGATTGTGATTTGATTTTTTATTTAATAAATTTGTTGTTTGTTTATAAATCTTGTACATAGTATTTGTTAGACTTGATTAAACATTTATTATTGAGATTTTTTTTGTGACTACCTTTTGTCCTTAATTTATTTCGGTGCACGCTAAAAGTCCAGGCCTGGCAACTAACAAACGCGAACCCGCGTAAAGTACCCGTTAGGTCCCGGCTCTTTAAGAAAAAAAAAATTCGTTGTAGAGCAAAACACTAAAAATAGTACTTTACAGACATACCATACTCTCTACCAATAAATAATTATGGTTTATTAAGTTTTTTTAATGGTTTTAATTTATATAACTTTCAATCTTTTTTTTTGTATCTGTCCTATAAGATGACCCCAGATATTGTGGGGTCTTTTTTTTTTTTATTATTTAACTATCGTCTTATCTGTGCAGATATATGATATGTACAGTACCAGGACATAAGTTATTTGAGGTCAAAATCACTGGAAATAGCTAAAACTTAACTATTTCAATTAATGAGAAAAGGTGCAATCAAGAGGCAAAATGCAGTTTTTTTAAAAGATGAGAGTAATTTGAAACAGGTGAAGAATAATTTTTATTTTTTCCAATTCAATTTTTTCAGTTTTTGTTTGAGACAGTACAATATATGCATTTGATACATGCTATTTTTCTTTCTCAAACATAATAAACTGACTCATTTATATTTAGTAATGAAATTATTAGAATATCAACTATCTAATTGATAATTTCCATTATCAGAAACACACAAAAAAAATCTGTCTTCATAACTGTTTAAAAATTAAAAATGTAAAAAATAAAACTTTACAACAAAATTGATAAATATAAGTTTTGAAAAGTCATTTCAACTTGTAAAATTTATGTATTGTTTAAATTTAGCACTGCTTAATGAAACAGCAACTGAATCAAGCTTTACTTTCAACATATTTGATGAAACTAATTTTGATTCTGGCATAATGAAATCTTAGATCTGAACTCTAAGAACAAAACTCTGTAAGAAAGATTCTACTTTTTCCATAAATAGTCCTGTAATATTTTTTACTTCTTACAATCTACCTCATAATCAAAGTAACAAAAAAACAAAATTATACTTTACAGGAGTAGTTTTTTTTTTAAACACTTAAAACTCCTATCACTTTTGAGCCTTTCTGAATTATTATTAAAAAGTGCAAATTCTTTGAATTGTAATAATTATATACAACTTGACAATATATTAATAACATCTAAACTTTATTGAGAATACTCTTGCCTACTTTACAATTAAAGCTTCCTCAATATGTTTAGATTGAGGAAGCCTTAATTACAAGAAAGGTGAAAGTACCCTCAATAAATTTTAGTTTTTTGTTATCATATCAAGTTGTGCATAGTTATTATAATTAAATTTGCAACCATCAAACATCCTTACTACACCCAATACGTTTAAAGCCATATATCAACCAAAGTCGAATATTATCGGGCTAGAAACGGCTATAATACTAATAATTTAATAGACAATTTGGCATTAGAGTTAGACATTCTAAAATTATTATTTAAATTATTTAATTAATTTATAATTATTAAATTTATCAACAGATGGCACCTAACGCCTAACTCTAATGCCAAATTGTCTATAAAATTATTAGTATTATAGCTGTTTCTAGCCCGATAATATTCAGCTTTGGATGATGTATAAATTTGCAACCATAATGTTATTTGTTTATTCTTAAATAAACTGTATATTCTAAAGATGAATAAATATAATTATACTTAGTAGACAATAAAATTGTTTCTACATATTTAACGAAAATAGTATCTTAATTCTTTAAAAAATATAAAATTCTTTCCAAAGAATTTAGCATATTCCTTCACCTTCAAGACATACAAAATTTTGAATTTATTTTTGAAATATTCTAAAATAACATTCAGAAGCTAAAACAACAATAAATTTATCAATTTTTTCTACTGACCAGCTAATGTACTAATACCTTAATATCTCATTAATTTTTTAATAGCATTAAAATTTTTTAAAAATTTCATTCCAAAGAATGTTGTTGTGACCTGACAATATCTCTATACAGTATTCTAATTCTACTGTCAGTTTTGACAGTAGAATTAGTCTAAATCTTAACAATTTAATGGTTTTGATTGCTAATAATCAAATTTATTTCTTTTTATCATCATGACTAAGTGCATAGATAGACACTGGGCATTTCTACATCATCTTTATCCAGAATATCCTATAGGCCGATACGTGTTTTGGGCATAAGCTCCTTATCTGTCAGCATGACTCCAGATGTCAAGAGTATGTGCTAGAAGATGTTCGATGTTAAGTCAAGAAATCTTAACTGTAATAGTACTTTTAATTGTGAATATATTTTAAACTATAATGGTATTTTAACTGTAAAACAATTTTAACTGTAAATAAGTAATTTTAAACGGAATTTATGTGTGTTTGCACCACCTACAAGAAATCCTGGAAGTCACGCCAACAGATGAGGGGCTTATGCCCGAAATGCGTATCTACCTATAGGATATTCCAAATAAAGATGATGTAGAAATGCCCAGTGTCTATCTATGCACCTAGTCATGACAATAAAAACAGATAAAAGAAGACAAGGTTTCAGAATACACAACTAAAATCAAATTTATTACAACTATTTATCTCCACTTGATTGTGTGACTAAGGTATGTAAAAAATGACATTAATGGTATTTTATAATTAGTAATTTAAAAATATGCAGAAGTAGACCACTAACATGCTAATTAAAAAGTTTACTTTTGATATTTCATTCTTTCTTATATAATTTTTACTCATTTTTATTGTATATTTTAATTAAGTATTTCCTGTTTGATTTTTAATCCTAATTTTCTTCTATATTGTAATTCCTGTTCTGATATTCAAAATGCTTGTTTTACTATATAATCAAATTTAAGTAAATTTTGATTATTTCATTAATGTTTCCTTATGAACATGCAATTTACAGTAATTTAGACAATAATGTTTATCAATTAATGTGTTTCTGTTCAGTGATTTTAAATAAGATTAATTTTTTTTCCAATGATAATATTGATGAGAGTAACACAATGTAATCATCTAATAATTATACCTAAAGTTTCAATTAACTAGAAGCTTAAAATTATTTGGACAACAATGACGAAAGTAATATAATACACAATATCCTATAATAGTGGCAATTATATTACCATCATTTTAAATGGAAAATTGAATAAATTTAACTCTGATAAATGAATAAAAAACCATAATAAACCATAGTCCAATTTTAACTGCCAAATAAGCATATCTAAAAACAAATTATTAACTTCAATTCACCAAGTGAGAAAATGTAATTCACCATTCCATGTGTCATCTTAAAAGACTAATTAAAATGGCAAATTTCTGTAATATGGAAAAATTGAAATGAAAGATTAGTCATTTGACTAAAATTAACTTAGTCAAAGTTTTTGAAAGTTAGTAATGTAATAAATTTGATGACATATGTCACTGTAACTACAGTAATACAAAACTCAAATATTTTGTTCTTGAACTGCTTTACAAACCTACCCCATCTGAGCTATGCCAAGAAAGTGAAATGAAATGCTATATGGAGTAATTAGAGACCCTGAACAAAGTTTGTGACCTTCTAATATCTTAATTATAAGAGTTTGTTCACCCAAATTTTAGGTGAATATAATAAAGTCAAATAAATATAAAGGCATGAACTGAAAAGTCCTAAAACAGTTACCAAATGGAATCACTTTGGAAATGTGTTGGAGTCATTTGGATCCTATGTCATACTGCTGGTTAATCTTAACACATGATGGCAGTAGCACATTATCCTATGGGCAAAAAAGGAAATTGCCTGGGGTCTCCACCATCAGGGGACATCAAACCAATCTTTTATAAGAAAATATTTCCTCTAAAAAATTCCCTTAAAAATGTCCAAAGTCAAATCATACGTAGAACTCCTTAATTCAAATTTGCCCAGGCTATAATGCCTGGACAGTTTGAGCAAAATGACTCCTGAAGCTATAATTCACCACTACATGATGGTAGATCAACCACCTACTTTTGGACTAAATTCCATAATTTAATTATAAATTAATTTGATTTATCCCAAAATCAATTTGAATTTTAGATACGTCTGAGAAATGCAAGGTTTCTTAAATACAACTTTAAAATTTTTGTATTATATTAATATTAATATATCATAAATATACTACTCTTCATGAGTGCTTGCTTTAAGACTGGTATAAATTTATAAGTGTAGTATTCAAATACCTTATTTTTTTTGTTTGCCATCTTGGTATGATATTATATAGATCAAATTGTAGTTCAGAAATAGATATTGAGTCTATGGATACCAACTTGATTTAGAATGATTTTTCCAGAAACAAGTTTAAATTATAAAAATGAGTTTCAAACATTTGCTTTAAAATGCAGCCATGTTAATATTTATTGATTTGTTATACTAAAAACAGATCACTCAGATTTTGAAATATTTAGTTAATGATAGGAAAGTCTTGTAAACTGCAAGTCATAGATACTTGGAGATATATTGTTTATAACTTACTAATATTTAAAAAAAAAACAACCTTTTTAAAACATTCTCAATTACTACAATATAAAATCCTTGTTAAACACAAAAAAATTAACAATATTTTTTACATATGACTTTTTATTTAAATTCCACCAAGTCCTATCTATCACTTATACATAACATGGAAATAAAATAAGATGCTGCCTATTCTATTTAATGCTTAATCAAGTCAAGAGAAAAACATAATTGCATTAATTCACATTTATAGACTAGGAATTAAAAAAAATTTAACTGATTTCTTATTTTTGACTGAGGAAATAATTTATTTTTAATTTTACTGTTTAAGCAGACTTTTGAAATTGGCAATTGCTATCAAACATTGACTGTTTCATAATTTTTAAGTCTTCCAGAAACAAATACAAATATGTCCCTTTTTGAACATAAAAGAAATAAGAATTAAGAAAAGTGTCAATACCAATAAAAAAATTGCAATAATACTAATAATTGATTTAACAGAATGATAAAGAAAAGAATACTATTACTAAAAATAGCAGGGGATTCTAAGCAACACCAATGTAGTGCTTGGAACACAAAGCATGTTTTAGAGCTCATGAACATGACGTGCTACATATCATTTTTCCAGTATAACAATTGCTTATTTTTACAAAAACGAAGTGTCTCTATGGGCAGCCTCCTGTTGGACCTATGCAAACTGTTAACTTGTGAAATGATTTCAAACTCAAGAAGTGTTTCAATACCAGCTCTCTTTTCCACAAAGCTTTCCTTAAAGATTGATAATAAAATTATAAATTAAATTTATTTTACAAAAGATACAGACTATCTCTAGCTACTGCAAAAAGAACAAAGATTAAAATAAAAATGTCATTCTGTAATCTTGTCTCTCCATATATGCACAACAATGTATAGAGTATACAAACCACATATAAACTTTCAAGTTTATTTTGAAGATATTTGCTAATTTTATAAATGTGTAAGTTCATTTTTAAATAAAACCAATATATTGAATAATTACTTTATTATATGTTGAAATTTTGAATGTATTTTCTTTTTATATTTTAAACTTTTGAAAAGTCTTTCTTGACAAAGTTTTGAATATACTGAATCTGTAACCATTAAAGTTTACAACTTACTTGTACAAAAAAGTTGGATGGACATTGTACAATAGAGGACATTTATAACAAAGTTGCTTGTTATAAATACATTAAATATAGTTTTAAACTCAATCTTAGAATTCTTATCAAGTGTAAAAAACCAATTAAAATCTACTTATAATTGAAGATTTCTATGGAATAAGGTGCACTTAGATACCTTTTTTTAGTTAAGTGTTTTATTTTGAACATCAAATACAGTTTTATTAATTAATATGGATATTCTCTTTGAAATGATATGCACTTTACTCAAGCGCATTTAACTTTATTCACTTCATAACAAATTTAATGGAAAAAGAACAATTTTTTGAGAATTTCTGAAGACATCAATTGTTGGTGTCTCTAAATGTTTCATAAGTTTTATTTCTAAGCCAAAAATTGCCTTCTGTAATGATATTTTGAAAAGATAAATTACAAATAAAACATATTTTATNTACTTTATTATATGTTGAAATCATAAATAATATACATTTTTAAATATTTGAGTAATTTCAAAAAATATTTTAAGATCTTATTTACATCACTAAATAATCAGTCATTTAAGAAAAAAATCTTTTACTTTTATTACACTATACTTTATGAATGTTATGCAATTAAAATTAGCTCTATTAGAGTACAAAGAATATTATATGGAAATATTACACTACAGGATAATTTTAAACTTTTATTATGTTATTTGCATTTTGTCATTATGAAAATATAGACAAAAAAAAATCTAAAACTAAAGGCTTGATGTTGCTGCTCTGATATATATAAAACAAAATAGCCTGGTTGAAATAATTATATTGTCAAATTCATTCGCATAAATTGCTTTACTTGAAAACTTTTTCATTTTCATGAAATTTTTTTGCCAGAAATTCTAATTTTCACTAAAGATGGTTTATATTCCAACTTCAGTGTGAAATTTCAAGGTAACTGAGTAAGCCAATAACAAGGTAAGCCATTGCTAGAATTGATTTTAGCATTGTTGTTTATAGTAAAAAATCAGTCAGCATCTAACTTGACATTGTATAACATGTGCATCAAATATATATTGCTAGACATGAATTTACATCACAAACTGGAAAAGATGACAAACTGTCCAATTAAAGGACTAAATCTGGATGACTAGAATAGAATAAACAATCTTTAATCCAGCAATTAATTATAATTAAGTAAAACTTTTGTTGTGGATACATTTATCAGTCATCTTCAAGTTCAAAGTATGAAACATTTATTGTTTAATTATAGTTAATTACTGGATTAAAAGGTTGTTGTTCGTTCTATTAAATGACAATTTAGTTGAGACTTTTTAATCATACACTACAGAATATTAATATATCTATAAACAGTACATTATATAATGAATATGTTATAAAAAAAAACCTAATAATGCTGAGAAAAGCATAACATGTTGTGTGGTCTATTTGTCATGAAGCAAAGCCATTGCAAAACAGACTTAACTATATGAACTCTGCTATTGTAGCTCCACAATGAAGTTGGAATATCAATCATTTTTTAATGCCAAGCATTTCTGAATCTGGACTTTAAATATATCAATTCAAGAAAATAAGTCTATTAAAGCTAGAAGTCACTGAAATTCATTGGACATCATATTTAATATCTAAATAAAATGATTTCATAGCCAGATATCCAAAGTGACATTTTAATTTTTATGATTATAACTTTTTATGATATCTTACAATTCAATACAATAATTCAATTGATTATTACAAGTAAAGATTAAATATATTAGTCAGTTTTCTATAAAATTTATTTACATGCTTATCAGATATTGAGTCATCATTTTACAATTACTTAAATATAAAATTGTTTGTAGTCATATATATATTTTTAATATCAAATATAATCTGCAATTTTCCATTTTTTAATTTAAAAAATGTTTAACTGTTTTTTACCATATCCTGCTAACATATAATAATAACTAATTCTTATGTTTTAAATTCTTTAAAGTAATTTGACTAATATAATTAAATATATGACAATATAATATATGACAAATATTTATATAAGAATCAATAGGAAAAATATTAAATTAACATAATTTCTGAGAAAGACTCTTTAAAAAATGAATTTTAAAGAAAAATTACAAATATCTTATCTTCTATCATGGACATACTGTACTTAAAAGTTTTAAACAAGAATTTCAAAGATAATTTCTTCAAGAACTTTTTGGCATTTTAAAACTAGTTTTTTTTTTTAATTTTTATAGTTTTATAATATAGATATTAAATAATTAAAATTGAGCAATTTTTGAGTATATCTATCAAATCATGAAATGAAAACGCATTGTAAATTCTACAATGAGTTATTCAGGGCATTACAACAAAGTTTTAGCAATTTTGAGATAATTTTTTTTTTTTTTTTTTTTTTCAACACTATGTACCAGGCCGTCACGTTTGCTGTAAGTTCAAAAAATTTTTTTACATCTATGTTAATTGTTCCCTATTGTAAATCTTTTCCAATTTAATCATTATTGTAGCTGGTACCGGTTAAGTAATAATCACCATCCATATTTTTTCTAATGTCACAACTCCTGCGTTTCTCATAGTCCATGTAAGTCTCATGTATGTTCTTTTACAATTTTATAACATTATTGTAAAAAATTTTTTACTAATTTGTACCCGTTATGCTAATTTTTCCTGCATAGTTGTAACACGAGTTGAAAAGGGATAGAATTATCCGAAATGCATTCTCAAATAAATAAAAAATTTTTCTAAAGTTTGTTTTCCATTTCATTGATGGTGTAATAAGTCTAGTGAAAAAGAAAAGCCGTCTTAGAGCTCGTATATTTGTACACAAGACTAGACAAGAAGCATATCGCATAANAGCTGTTCTAGTTCTGCTAATCTTCATGACCCTTTCTTCCAAAACTTTCCTCCAATCATCCAGTTCCTTCTCATCCTTGGTTTGGGGAAGTTCACACAGCACAGTATCATCCACAAACAGCATACTCCGCGGAGCCTCATACTTCACGTCACACACCATCACATCCATTATCAGGTCAAACAAATAAGGCTAAGGGCCGATCACTGATGTAAACCAACATTAACAAAGAACCCTTCTGAAGTGCCCACACTGCTCTTAACTTGAGTCTCTGCTCCCTCATACATTTCCTTGACGAGCCTAACATATTTTTCTGGAACATTCTTTTCCCTCAAACATCTCTATATCTGTTGCCTTGGTTACTCTATCATACACCTTTTCTAGATCTATGAATGCCATGTGCAAATATTCCTGCATTTCCACAAATAAAACTACAAAGTAATGAAATGAAAAGTAATGACCTTATTTTAATTAGTTTAAATTAAAAAAGCACAAAATAAGGAAAGTCAAAGATGGAAGAAACAAATATTAAATTTTTGGCTTCAGTTATTAAGTCATATTTGATTTTTTTTTTTTTTTTTTTTTGAAATCTTCAAATTAGGACATTTTAGGATTTCACAATAATATAAAATATGAATTATTATAATGTTTCATCACAATTTGAAACTTGAAAAATATGTAACTTTAACAGTTGTCTTCACCATATGTCCCCTAAAGCATAAACATTGTAACATAACCAAAATTCAGTATTTCTCATTTTCATGCCAAAAGATTTTATTAAAGGAGTTTGAATTTAGAAGAATATATGAATTTATATAATATCTAATTTCTAACAGTATGTGGCATGCTCCATACTGAAAAGATTATGGTATGGTATATAATTAAAAATCTAAACTGGAATAAAATTATACAGTAGATCCATTTAAAACAGGGGTGTCCAACCCGCGGCCCGCGGGCCGCATGCGGCCCAAGGCAAGTTCCAATGCGGCCCAATAAAGGTGTAAACAAAACCGACAAATGTTTTAATTTTATTATTATTTATTTATTTCAACGGCATAATCTCAGAAAAGACGTTTCACAAAGCCATAAACCTTTATTCATATTTTAATTTTGAGTGGAAATGAAATATTTTCATGTACTTGGAGATGTGTGAATGAGGAAGGATTACTAAATAAAGCTGGAGTTGTGACTCAAAGGATTATAGACCCAAATTTGGTGAAAGAAGAGAAAGGACAAAAGATAAAAAGTTGTCAGAAAGGTTAAATAGTTCTTCCGTTAGGCAAATATTGAGTCTTAATTTTCCAACCTTTCTCACTTCTTTATCTTTTGTCCTTTCTCTTTTTTCCGAATTTGGCTCTATAATCCTTTGAGTCAAAACTCCAGCTTTATTTAGTATTCCTTCCAGCGTTGCAAGATTTGGCTACATTGAGCCAAATGTGGCTACTTTTTTTAGTTTAACGTAAAAAAATATCATTTGGAGCTTTGGCTACTTTTGGGGCTACATATCATTTATAAATGTTAGTTGAATAAAAATGCACTTTAAAATGGTGTTTCTTGGCTTTTTATTAATCAGAGACTCAAATAGACCAAATATTTGCGTTTTATCAAATAAATGAATTTATCTATTTCTAAGTAAAAATTGAGTGTCTATAAAAGTAATTTTTTAAAATATCCTGTTTCGTGATAAAGTTTTACTACTTATTATTATAATGTAGACATGTTAATCCTTAAATATACTTGTATATTGGGCCATAAGTATATATTATATATACTTGTGGCCCAAAACTCCTTGACTTCTTCCAATGCGGCCCAGAGAAACAAAAAGTTTGGACACCCCTGATTTAAAATTTAAAATTAGTATTTTGTAATGCTTCCATAAAATACATTAACTACTAAAAAATATCTGAAAATACAAAAAAACAAAAATCACCACCAACTGATTAAGTTAACAAAATAACAGTCATGTAACTTTTTCAATCAGCAATCAGATACAGTGGTACCTCAGGATACGAAATTAATCCGTTCCAAAACTGAGATCGTATCATGAAAATGTCGTAAGATGAATCAACTTTTCCCATATGATTACATGTTAAACCAAATAATTCGTTCTAACGCGAAAAACATACTCAAATTAAAGCCAAGTAATACATTAAAAAAAATAACTGTAGTAAGGAAAACAAATAAAAAATGCAAACTAATGTAACGTCGTATGGTGAGTTTTTGTTCGTATCGTGGAGCAAAAATATGTTCGAATTTCATGTCGTATCCTGAAAATTTCGTATGCTGGGGCATTCATATCCTGAGGTACCACTGTATTTTAATGCAATGAAAAAAATCGTACTTACTAAACCTTTATTGTCCGATACTTCTTAACTATTTGTAAAAACAAACGTTTTCGGCCTCACTTGAGGTCTGCTTCAGGTTAAAAGGACAATCGGATTCCATTCTTAGAATGAACGTTTAGTTTTAAAATATTCAAACTCATGTGCATTTTACGTATCATCATCGTTTTCTTGTTCTTCTCATACGTAGCGCCAAAAGCATAGGAAAGCGTGCTTCCCATTTACAAAGCCGGCCAGACAGGGAAATGTATGAACTGGCCGGCTTTGTAAATTTCCAGGGCTTCAAGGGCTCTGATGTGGTCCATATGAAAAACTCTATTTATTAATCTGGCGTTGGATAGTTCTGCGTGAATGTCCGGGTCGGTTGCGTAGATGGATAGGGCAGTGGTGTAACAAGCATGGTCTATGTTGTATTTGTGCTGTTTAATCCTCTGTTGGATAGAACACTTCGTGGAGCCGATGTACACCATTTCTCTCTTAAATCTATCATCTCTCACAGGAATACTACATACTCCTGGAGCCCTAAGATCGTTCTGTTTGTCTTTTGCATTACATAATAATTGATATATATTGGGGGATCTTCGGTACACTATACTGGTGTTCGTTTTAGTTGCAATTTCTTTATATAACGCTTGAAATTGTTTGTTGTATTCAACGATGTTGCATCTTCTGGTTGGTTCCTGACTAGTCCTTTGAGTAATGGGTGCTTCTTGTGTATCACGTGTTTGGAGATAGGCACGTGCTAGCCCTCGTATTAGTTCTTTTCTGTATCCCTGTGCCACTGCGTTGCGTTCTATATTTTGTAGTTCAATTATGGTGTCACTCCACTTAGAAGGGTATGTATATGCTCTTCTAACTAACATCCGGAATGCTGCAACCTTATAAGTGTAAGGGTCCGCTGAGTTTGCCGGTATAAACCATGGGATGTAGCTAGGTTTATAATATATACCCATTTCCACCATTGAGCATGATGTTAATGTCCAAGAAGTGTGCAGTGGTGGTAGTCAATTGATCTAGTTTCAGGGTCAGTCCGTACGGATTGCTGTTCATGTGACTCAAAAAATCATTGATGTTTGGTTTTGTTTTCCACAGGATAAAGACATTGTCCACATATCTCTTATAAATAATAATATTAGATCTATACTTTGATATGACGGTTTCTTCTAATTTATGTAACACCAACTCACATAAGTCGCCAGATATCGAGCTGCCCATGGGTACCCCACGTTTTTGTAGATAGGTCCTGTTGTTAAACTGGAATGTAGAGTTGTAAAATATGAGATGCGCCAGTTCCAAGATCTGTTTGCAATGTGTAGGTGTTCTAAATTTGGTCAATAGGAGATCCCGCAAAGTGCAAAAGCACAGTTGCAATTTAATCGACAGGTATAACGATATAAAGTCACACACTACAGTTTTGTTATTTATAA
>NW_019384964.1:153129-202944 GCF_000671375.1 Centruroides sculpturatus | reverse complement strand
TTGTTGTTGTTGTATGCAGTTTCCAGCAAACTTTAATTAATTTTTTTCTATTTGTGAAAATTTCTACGTTATTTAAAGGTAATTTTTATTATAAGCCTATAGACCTTAGACAGCATTATTAATATGATTTTGGAGGTTACAGAACTTTAAAATTACTTTAAAAAATGGAAAATAATTATATCATTTGATTTCAAGATATTTTGTATACCTTAGAAATAATTAATCCTATCCCGGGAAACAGTTCACTTTTATCCCGGAATCCCGGGACAAGCAAAAGACCGGGAAATGAGAAACCCTATATATGAGAGATTACGATCTAAACATCAAGAACCCCAAAGAACTTATAGGGATATTAAGGCAAACACAGGTAACGGATTTGGCCCACATCACAGTGTGTGACTTTATATCGTTATACCTATCGATTAAATTGCAACTGTGCTTTTGCACTTTGCGGGATCTCCTATTGACCAAATTTAGAACACCTACACATTGCAAACAGATCTTGGAACTGGCGCATCTCATATTTTACAACTCTACATTCCAGTTTAACAACAGGACCTATCTACAAAAACGTGGGGTACCCATGGGCAGCTCGATATCTGGCGACTTATGTGAGTTGGTGTTACATAAATTAGAAGAAACCGTCATATCAAAGTATAGATCTAATATTATTATTTATAAGAGATATGTGGACAATGTCTTTATCCTGTGGAAAACAAAACCAAACATCAATGATTTTTTGAGTCACATGAACAGCAATCCGTACGGACTGACCCTGAAACTAGATCAATTGACTACCACCACTGCACACTTCTTGGACATTAACATCATGCTCAATGGTGGAAACGGGTATATATTATAAACCTAGCTACATCCCATGGTTTATACCGGCAAACTCAGCAGACCCTTACACTTATAAGGTTGCAGCATTCCGGATGTTAGTTAGAAGAGCATATACATACCCTTCTAAGTGGAGTGACACCATAATTGAACTACAAAATATAGAACGCAACGCAGTGGCACAGGGATACAGAAAAGAACTAATACGAGGGCTAGCACGTGCCTATCTCCAAACACGTGATACACAAGAAGCACCCATTACTCAAAGGACTAGTCAGGAACCAACCAGAAGATGCAACATCGTTGAATACAACAAACAATTTCAAGCGTTATATAAAGAAATTGCAACTAAAACGAACACCAGTATAGTGTACCGAAGATCCCCCAATATATATCAATTATTATGTAATGCAAAAGACAAACAGAACGATCTTAGGGCTCCAGGAGTATGTAGTATTCCTGTGAGAGATGATAGATTTAAGAGAGAAATGGTGTACATCGGCTCCACGAAGTGTTCTATCCAACAGAGGATTAAACAGCACAAATACAACATAGACCATGCTTGTTACACCACTGCCCTATCCATCTACGCAACCGACCCGGACATTCACGCAGAACTATCCAACGCCAGATTAATAAATAGAGTTTTTCATATGGACCACATCAGAGCCCTTGAAGCCCTGGAAATTTACAAAGCCGGCCAGACAGGGAAATGTATGAACACCAAAGACGGCAACACGCTTTCCTATGCTTTTGGCGCTACGTATGAGAAGAACAAGAAAACGATGACGATACGTAAAATGCGCATGAGTTTGAATATTTTAAAACTAAACGTTCATTCTAAGAATGGAATCCGATTGTCCTTTTAACCTGAAGCAGACCTCAAGTGAGGCCGAAAACGTTTGTTTTTACAAATAGTTAAGAAGTATTGGACAATAAAGATTTAGTAAGTATGATTTTATGCAAAATACTGGTATTTGGATTAGAAGATTTGCAATGAAAAAAATTTAAAACAAATAAATATGTATGTTTCATTACAATAAAATACCTGATTGCTAGATTGAAAAGGTTATGTGACTATTATTAGCTCTTAAATTACCAAGATAAAATAAAGTTGAATCAGTAAATAACTTAATCATTAAAAAATCTGAACTACAGATAGACAGACATATCATCGTTTGCAAATCTTGATCATTAGAAAAGCTCATTCAATAAAGTTTCAATATATTTTTTAAAAAATGTGATTTAAACTCAACTATATTTAATATCTAAGAGCAGTGTCTGTTGTGCTATCTACAGGATTCTAAACTATAGAGAGGTTAATCTAAATTTAAATATTAATTAAGAATAATAACTATTACCCTTGTGTTAGAAAAGTCTCTCTGCTGTGGGTAATGTAGGTTGATGTAAAAATGCAAAAACTGTAATTAAATATATTTTTTTGAGACAGCAATGTATATATATAAAGAATACTTACGTCATCTGTTTTAAATTAATATGTTTGAAAACATGTTAGTTTAATTTTGCTTTTTGTATATTTTAAATCCAGACAATCGACTAGAACTAGAATCAGAACCCCAAAAGTATTAGAAAACTGATGTTTACTTCTTCTTCGACTGCAATAAAGTAATGGTTTCATGTGTTGATTATTTTTATATGATCGCAAATTTGAATTTATGCTTATAAATATTAATGTTTACTAATTTAAATGTATGTACACACACAATAATGCTAACATTGCTTAAATCTTTGTATACTTCTGTTTCAAAAAGTTTATATACAGTTAATATTGATATTGGTTTTCATAGTGTAAATTAAATTTCTTAGAAGCTAATCAAAAGATAAAAAGATGACCTGTAATTAAAATGAAAAAACAAAAACATCACACCAGAGAATTTGTTTAAAAAAAAACAAAAATACATGCTTATCATAAAAAAAATTAAATTACTAATTTTTGGCATGGTGCAATTAATTTGATGATTTCTTTTAAAAGGTAGCAAAATAAAATCAAAGTGGCATTCAATTTCAACAATATAAATATTATGTCATCTGGAAAATTCATACTGATTTTAATTTGAGGACAGTTATGTTGACATAGCAGTCATTTGTTAATGTCACTTTGTATAAAAAATGTTTTGTATTATATAGAGGGGATCAACTTTTGAACGAATGAATGAATTAATTAATTTAAACAGTATATTGTAAATGATTACATGTTCCATTTATTTTTGCACATTTTAATGTTATATGAATTACAGACAGGAAACAATAGCAAAAAAGCCTTTGTAAAGTTTATGGAGAAGGAACTACATCACAAAGAACCTGTCATGAATGGTTTACAAAATTTCATTAGAGCAATTTTAATGCAAAACAATGAACCATAAACAGGATGTCTAGTAAAGTTTTTATTATATAATTGTTTTTAAAAATTTATAAATTCACAACAGTTTTACTTTTTAAGAAAGGATTAAAATATTATTGTAGAAAAATACTAATAATGCATAATGTTTTATAAGCAATCTAGATGTAAAATATTTTCAAAAAACAGAAAATTATTTACATAATTTTCTGTTTTTGTTTATAAGCTAAAAATGTAATTAAATATTTATATGAAATTTATAATACATTTTTGCTAATGATGTTTATACCAAGAAAGTTTGGTTTTCTATTTAAATTTACATTCATAAGCTACTTTAAAACAAAGCAAGAAAGATAAAATTTTTTTACACAGTTTTTAAAAAGTTTTTAACAACAGTTTTCAAAAACAGTTTTTAAAAAATATCAAAAAAACTTTAAAAAATACTTGTTCTAAATTTTAAAATTTCTACAAATTCAGTTTGTGCACTATAAAGACACTACAAATTTAAAAAAACAATAGATAAAACAGTATTCTAAGTATTTCCTAAAGATAGAGAAGTCTGAAATTGCTAGAATTTGTTTTTTTTTCCAAGTTCTTATACTCTATTAAAGCAAATTTTCTATTGTATAAAATTCTATTCTATAAATATAAAATGTTTAAAATTTTTTAAAACATCCTAAGTAATGTACTTAAAATTTGTATGTTAATTCCAAATTACTGGTAATTAAGATTTATATATCAATTCTGAGTAATATATATAAATTGTTTATATGCAATGCCATAGTGGTGGCTTCAAAGTACTCTAAACAATAATCTCCATTAAAATCTAATCATCCATGAACAAAGTAAAATTCCAACTCGCATTTATGTGTTCAAAAATGGTTGTATGTAATGGAAAAAAAATGCACAAATATACCCAAATCAGTAAATGGAATAAAAGTATTTAATAACTAACTAAATAAATACTGGTAAATAAAACTATTTAATACTAAAGGAACATGCATAAGATGTTAGTAAGAAGCTTTCCAACATGGCTCTGGTGGCATACTCTTTGGATGGTGATATGAGAGTGGATTTTGAAAGTGCACATCTACTACATTGGACATTGGATCATGTGCATTTGATATATTTAGAGGCTGTTAAAATTTACAAAGCTGTTAGGAACTGGAGGGCAGTCAATTTTAGAGACTGATACACTTTCTATAGCAAGGAGAGTGTGCTACAAACTCTCTTAGGACTTCCATTCTACATAGTTACTATCATACTCTTTGCCTACAAGTAAGGAGTATAATAGGCAATTTAGGTTTATAGTTATAATATTAATATTTTTAGATTTTGAAAATATAATTTTTAATCCCTATATGTTAAATTGTAAATTTTAAATTTGTGTGTGTTAGATTAGTAACACCATACAAATGCACATATGTGCAATTCAAAATCACTTCAATCTTTATATTTAAATGTATTTGATTGCTTAATGTTGTTCTGTTTGGTATTGTTAAGATATACCTGATGTTTGTTAGAAACAGATGAAAACATTCCTATCATTAAATAATTTTATTCCATTTACTGGTTTTGAGTATATTTGTGTGTGTCTTTTATTCCAACTCAGTTTGATAAACTAGAAATTCCTTAGCATACTTTGCCCCCAGATCAATAAAATGCACTGAAAGTAAATTCCAATTTTAAATTATATTTAGAATCAGAAACAAAGAATTATTATATATTCTGTGCATACAGAATATTAATAATTAATTTTAATAAAATTAAAAGCAAACTAAAGTTTTTCTTTTAATATAATACAATTTAAAAGATGTACATTTCTCAAATGCATCTTGAAGAAATATTTGATAATTAATAGCCATAAAAATTTATGCATATATATATAAGTTGCATAATCATATATTAGGTATGAGCTTCGTAAATATATAAATGTAAAGTAATTATACATAAAAACTCAGTTTTTATTCAAATTCTTTTATGTATAGTTATATAGAAATATATTTGTCATCAGGAAAGATATAAAAATAATTTAAAGCTGACTCACTCACACAATTTTAATAGTGGTAGTTTTTCAACATAAATTTAGTTATTTTGATATGAAATATGATCTAACTGTTCTATCATCATTTAAAAAAAAACAAATTCATCACATTAAATTCCTTTCCTAAATTTATTAAAAAAAATTAACTATAAGTAATTTAATGTATCTTAAATTAATCTTAAAAACAAATATCACATTAATGCTTAGCAATTACTATTAGATTTAATTATTTTAGTTACTGGTAAATGAACATTTTTTAAATTGAAATATTTTTTAAAAAATATCAGATTATTTTGTACATTAAATAGTCCAAATCTTATGCCTAAAACAAATTTAAATACAGTCAAAAATTTAACACCTTAACTAGCAATTATAATGTGCCAAACCATTTAATGTGGACCTATTGAAAACTTAAATTAAACAGAATCTTGACACAAAATTTTTTGAATTAATGCTATTTCACATAAATATAATTGAGTAATAAAATATATTTTAACTTGAAAAATTTTTATGATGCATTTAATTATGACGTATCTCTCCATCACTGCTCTGATGTCAAGTCTTCCTGTAATGTGATTTGTAACAAATTTGTGAATGTTATAAGAGAACTACAATTACTTGGAGTGATTTTAAAGATTTGAAGATTTTCACAGAAGTACAAAGTACATGATTAATGCAGAAGAACAATGATAAACATTTGTATTATCATACTAAGTAAAATTCTTTATATGGTAAATGATTCCTTTACTACTAATAAAAACAGATGATACACTTCATAAAAAAGTATGTTTTAAATAATGAGCTATGAATTTTAAACTGTGCTTTATCAAAATTTCTAAAAATTAAAAATTCAAGAAAAATCATTAGCCATAAGATACACAACCGCTGATGTTTACTGAACTGTATTGATTTAGTACAAACCAAAAACATGCCTGTATATCCTTATTAAAGAAAATTAAAATCAAAATAATTTCTACTACTCAATTTATTTACTTTGTTTTAAGATTTTATGTTAATTTTTTATTTTTATAATTTTTAGGTCAACTTTATTATTCACACTGAACTAATAATGAAAGTAAATTGTTAGCTATTCACTAGTAGCACTATTAAAGAAAAATGATTAGTAACCTGGACTGCAACACGAGATTAATAATTCTCATATAATATATATGTCATGCATTTATTTGTCTTGACTTTTAGAGTTATCAGTTATGACTTGTAAATAAATGAATCTGATAACAATTCACTGAAATAAAAAGTGAACTTGACACAAATATGCAGTAATAAATACCAGAAAACAATTAACTTTTTTCTGTATTACGACAGACTTCTAAAAAACTACACAATGAAAGAATTTTAAGAAGTTTTATAATCTTCAAACGACGACACAAATCTAGTTAACAACTATTTAACTTCATAATCAAAACAATGATGGCTTTAACAAACAAATTTAGTATTTAAAGTAATATTTTTAAAAAATTTCAAGTTTTAGTACGGTAATAAAACAAACAAACAATTCTTTATTTGTATAAAAAATATTATTCTTACTAAATAAAAATGTTTTAACCTCATTCCCCAGCCTACAGAATGATTATATTCAAGTTTCTCTAACCCACACAGGAATACTAATTTGTTGTTTTACATAGTTTGTAAATAGTAAATTATATTAATTGATAAAGTTCTTTCTTTATTGAATTCCCTGTAGAAATTATTCACATCTATTAATAATGAAGCTATATTATCTGTCATCTCATATATAGGTCAGACATTTCTATAATTTCAATTAAATGGAATTAAATATTTCATATGTTATAAACATAAACATTGTAATCAAATGAGACAGCATTTCTGTTTATACTTCTGAAGTTCCTGTTAATCTATATTCATATTTAATTTATTGCATAAGAATATGACTAATAGCATATCTGTATTGTAGTAATCATTAGATTGATTGCTTTATGAGCTAACAGAAAACTTCATGTTACACTTTGAGAAAATGCCAGCTTTTGGTTTGCTTCATTTAAACTTTTTACTAGAAAAATCTTTTTTAAGTGCCAAGAAAAATATGTGTAATTTGGCATAACACATATAACATGTCATAGAAGTATGTGCCTTTTTAAAGCACTCTTTGTTAATTAATATATCAATTTTTTATAAGTAATTGAAATTATGGTTTTTGAATAGCCTAAAAATTTTAATATCAAATACATCAAAATTTAATTTAATTTAATTTAATTTAGCTAATGAAATAATTGATACTTTTAAAATTAAAGTCTTATTTCCTAGATTTAGTTAATCAATTTTGGATAAATTCTGAAACATAAATTTTAAGTATTTTAATTAACAAAATCTCTATCTCTTTGTCCTCAAAAAATTATACTTTGTATACTTTAAACAGTATACTCTTAGCAACTAAAAACATAATTTGACTGTGCAAGTTTAAATCTAAAGATAAAATAATTAGAGTTAATTAAGTATCAAAATCAATTGGTTATAGTTAGATTTATTAAATTATTTAATAACTACAATCCTGTGATTTTCAGTAATTTTTGTCAATTAAATTTAGACCTTCACAAAGATTACTGTATTATAAAAATTAATTCCTTATTATATAACTCATTAAAATAAAAGAGAATTTTTTTATCAAAGCAATTTATTTTAATCATTATAAATAACAAAACTGTACAAAATCCATTTTATCACACATTTTAATTAACAATAAAGGTTAGTTTAAAATATAATTAACATTATATTTCTATAATGTTACTGGATTTTAACCTAGCTTATATTTTTGTATGACTATTATTATATCCATTTCTTTTAAATAACATTTCCATACTATTTTTACTTTGAACATATCACTTACATTAATTATTCTCAATATAGCTTCTCCCTTTCTTTATACATTTTGTAAATAATCATTTTTATATATTTCTATTATTTATTTTTATGATAGTTTGCTTAATAATTTACATCATTAAAGCTACATATTTTTAACATTTTTTTTCATTAATAATATCCCAAAATTTCTCTAAGCCTCGTATTACAAATAACTATGTTCATTATTTATGATATATTCTGCTAATTTTTCTTCTCTCTTGTTTAGTTCAGCATTNAATGTATTCTGACAGTGAATGAGTTAATTATGCTTTCTATTTGCAAAATTCCTCAACCTTAACACAAAATAAGAAAAAAAGTGAATTTTTAAGAAATTTGCGGGATTTCCCAGGATAAGAAAAATTTCCTGGGATATTTCCCGGGTTAAAAAAACAACCGGGATCCCGGAATCCCGTTTGAGAAACCCTACTCATATACGATGATATGGACTGTTGCGATGTTATGGACTGCTTTTTCAAGAAGATGTGTTGGAGACCTGGCCTTGTCCAAAATGTGTCTAAGAGAAGGTGTGGGCTTCTATGTTTTTGCAAAGGCAAATAACCTAGGTGTACCCGGTGATGCCACCACTATTACATAGATTAGAAGAAACCGTCATACCAAAGTATAGATCTAATATTATTATTTATAAGAGATATGTGGACAATGTCTTTATCCTGTGGAAAACAAAACCAAACATCAATGATTTTTTGAGTCACATGAACAGCAATCCGTACGGACTGACCCTGAAACTAGATCAATTGACTACCACCACTGCACACTTCTTGGACATTAACATCATGCTCAATGGTGGAAACGGGTATATATTATAAACCTAGCTACATCCCATGGTTTATACCGGCAAACTCAGCAGACCCTTACACTTATAAGGTTGCAGCATTCCGGATGTTAGTTAGAAGAGCATATACATACCCTTCTAAGTGGAGTGACACCATAATTGAACTACAAAATATAGAACGCAACGCAGTGGCACATGGATACAGAAAAGAACTAATACGAGGGCTAGCACGTGCCTATCTCCGAACACGTGATACACAAGAAGCACCCATTACTCAAAGGACTAGTCAGGAACCAACCAGAAGATGCAACATCGTTGAATACAACAAACAATTTCAAGCGTTATATAAAGAAATTGCAACTAAAACGAACACCAGTATAGTGTACCGAAGATCCCCCAATATATATCAATTATTATGTAATGCAAAAGACAAACAGAACGATCTTAGGGCTCCAGGGGTATGTAGTATTCCTATGAGAGATGATAGATTTAAGAGAGAAATGGTGTACATCGGCTCCACGAAGTGTTCTATCCAACAGAGGATTAAAGAGCACAAATACAACATAGACCATGCTTGTTACACCACTGCCCTATCCATCTACGCAACCGACCCGGACATTCACGCAGAACTATCCAACGCCAGATTAATAAATAGAGTTTTTCATATGGACCACATCAGAGCCCTTGAAGCCCTGGAAATTTACAAAGCCGGCCAGTTCATACATTTCCCTGTCTGGCCGGCTTTGTAAATGGGAAGCACGCTTTCCTATGCTTTTGGCGCTACGTATGAGAAGAACAAGAAAACGATGACGATACGTAAAATGCACATGAGTTTGAATATTTTAAAACTAAACGTTCATTCTAAGAATGGAATCCGATTGTCCTTTTAACCTGAAGCAGACCTCAAGTGAGGCCGAAAACGTTTGTTTTTACAAATAGTTAAGAAGTATTGGACAATAAAGATTTAGTAAGTATGATTTTATGCAAAATACTGGTATTTGGATTAGAAGATTTGCAATGAAAAAAATTTAAAACAAATAAATATGTATGTTTCATTACAATAAAATACCTGATTGCTAGATTGAAAAGGTTATGTGACTATTATTAGCTCTTAAATTACCAAGATAAAATAAAGTTGAATCAGTAAATAACTTAATCATTAAAAAATCTGAACTACAGATAGACAGACATATCATCGTTTGCAAATCTTGATCATTAGAAAAGCTCATTCAATAAAGTTTCAATATATTTTTTAAAAAATGTGATTTAAACTCAACTATATTTAATATCTAAGAGCAGTGTCTGTTGTGCTATCTACAGGATTCTAAACTATAGAGAGGTTAATCTAAATTTAAATATTAATTAAGAATAATAACTATTACCCTTGTGTTAGAAAAGTCTCTCTGCTGTGGGTAATGTAGGTTGATGTAAAAATGCAAAAACTGTAATTAAATATATTTTTTTGAGACAGCAATGTATATATATAAAGAATACTTACGTCATCTGTTTTAAATTAATATGTTTGAAAACATGTTAGTTTAATTTTGCTTTTTGTATATTTTAAATCCAGACAATCGACTAGAACTAGAATCAGAACCCCAAAAGTATTAGAAAACTGATGTTTACTTCTTCTTCGACTGCAATAAAGTAATGGTTTCATGTGTTGATTATTTTTATATGATCGCAAATTTGAATTTATGCTTATAAATATTAATGTTTACTAATTTAAATGTATGTACACACACAATAATGCTAACATTGCTTAAATCTTTGTATACTTCTGTTTCAAAAAGTTTATATACAGTTAATATTGATATTGGTTTTCATAGTGTAAATTAAATTTCTTAGAAGCTAATCAAAAGATAAAAAGATGACCTGTAATTAAAATGAAAAAACAAAAACATCACACCAGAGAATTTGTTTAAAAAAAAACAAAAATACATGCTTATCATAAAAAAAATTAAATTACTAATTTTTGGCATGGTGCAATTAATTTGATGATTTCTTTTAAAAGGTAGCAAAATAAAATCAAAGTGGCATTCAATTTCAACAATATAAATATTATGTCATCTGGAAAATTCATACTGATTTTAATTTGAGGACAGTTATGTTGACATAGCAGTCATTTGTTAATGTCACTTTGTATAAAAAATGTTTTGTATTATATAGAGGGGATCAACTTTTGAACGAATGAATGAATTAATTAATTTAAACAGTATATTGTAAATGATTACATGTTCCATTTATTTTTGCACATTTTAATGTTATATGAATTACAGACAGGAAACAATAGCAAAAAAGCCTTTGTAAAGTTTATGGAGAAGGAACTACATCACAAAGAACCTGTCATGAATGGTTTACAAAATTTCATTAGAGCAATTTTAATGCAAAACAATGAACCATAAACAGGATGTCTAGTAAAGTTTTTATTATATAATTGTTTTTAAAAATTTATAAATTCACAACAGTTTTACTTTTTAAGAAAGGATTAAAATATTATTGTAGAAAAATACTAATAATGCATAATGTTTTATAAGCAATCTAGATGTAAAATATTTTCAAAAAACAGAAAATTATTTACATAATTTTCTGTTTTTGTTTATAAGCTAAAAATGTAATTAAATATTTATATGAAATTTATAATACATTTTTGCTAATGATGTTTATACCAAGAAAGTTTGGTTTTCTATTTAAATTTACATTCATAAGCTACTTTAAAACAAAGCAAGAAAGATAAAATTTTTTTACACAGTTTTTAAAAAGTTTTTAACAACAGTTTTCAAAAACAGTTTTTAAAAAATATCAAAAAAACTTTAAAAAATACTTGTTCTAAATTTTAAAATTTCTACAAATTCAGTTTGTGCACTATAAAGACACTACAAATTTAAAAAAACAATAGATAAAACAGTATTCTAAGTATTTCCTAAAGATAGAGAAGTCTGAAATTGCTAGAATTTGTTTTTTTTTCCAAGTTCTTATACTCTATTAAAGCAAATTTTCTATTGTATAAAATTCTATTCTATAAATATAAAATGTTTAAAATTTTTTAAAACATCCTAAGTAATGTACTTAAAATTTGTATGTTAATTCCAAATTACTGGTAATTAAGATTTATATATCAATTCTGAGTAATATATATAAATTGTTTATATGCAATGCCATAGTGGTGGCTTCAAAGTACTCTAAACAATAATCTCCATTAAAATCTAATCATCCATGAACAAAGTAAAATTCCAACTCGCATTTATGTGTTCAAAAATGGTTGTATGTAATGGAAAAAAAATGCACAAATATACCCAAATCAGTAAATGGAATAAAAGTATTTAATAACTAACTAAATAAATACTGGTAAATAAAACTATTTAATACTAAAGGAACATGCATAAGATGTTAGTAAGAAGCTTTCCAACATGGCTCTGGTGGCATACTCTTTGGATGGTGATATGAGAGTGGATTTTGAAAGTGCACATCTACTACATTGGACATTGGATCATGTGCATTTGATATATTTAGAGGCTGTTAAAATTTACAAAGCTGTTAGGAACTGGAGGGCAGTCAATTTTAGAGACTGATACACTTTCTATAGCAAGGAGAGTGTGCTACAAACTCTCTTAGGACTTCCATTCTACATAGTTACTATCATACTCTTTGCCTACAAGTAAGGAGTATAATAGGCAATTTAGGTTTATAGTTATAATATTAATATTTTTAGATTTTGAAAATATAATTTTTAATCCCTATATGTTAAATTGTAAATTTTAAATTTGTGTGTGTTAGATTAGTAACACCATACAAATGCACATATGTGCAATTCAAAATCACTTCAATCTTTATATTTAAATGTATTTGATTGCTTAATGTTGTTCTGTTTGGTATTGTTAAGATATACCTGATGTTTGTTAGAAACAGATGAAAACATTCCTATCATTAAATAATTTTATTCCATTTACTGGTTTTGAGTATATTTGTGTGTGTCTTTTATTCCAACTCAGTTTGATAAACTAGAAATTCCTTAGCATACTTTGCCCCCAGATCAATAAAATGCACTGAAAGTAAATTCCAATTTTAAATTATATTTAGAATCAGAAACAAAGAATTATTATATATTCTGTGCATACAGAATATTAATAATTAATTTTAATAAAATTAAAAGCAAACTAAAGTTTTTCTTTTAATATAATACAATTTAAAAGATGTACATTTCTCAAATGCATCTTGAAGAAATATTTGATAATTAATAGCCATAAAAATTTATGCATATATATATAAGTTGCATAATCATATATTAGGTATGAGCTTCGTAAATATATAAATGTAAAGTAATTATACATAAAAACTCAGTTTTTATTCAAATTCTTTTATGTATAGTTATATAGAAATATATTTGTCATCAGGAAAGATATAAAAATAATTTAAAGCTGACTCACTCACACAATTTTAATAGTGGTAGTTTTTCAACATAAATTTAGTTATTTTGATATGAAATATGATCTAACTGTTCTATCATCATTTAAAAAAAAACAAATTCATCACATTAAATTCCTTTCCTAAATTTATTAAAAAAAATTAACTATAAGTAATTTAATGTATCTTAAATTAATCTTAAAAACAAATATCACATTAATGCTTAGCAATTACTATTAGATTTAATTATTTTAGTTACTGGTAAATGAACATTTTTTAAATTGAAATATTTTTTAAAAAATATCAGATTATTTTGTACATTAAATAGTCCAAATCTTATGCCTAAAACAAATTTAAATACAGTCAAAAATTTAACACCTTAACTAGCAATTATAATGTGCCAAACCATTTAATGTGGACCTATTGAAAACTTAAATTAAACAGAATCTTGACACAAAATTTTTTGAATTAATGCTATTTCACATAAATATAATTGAGTAATAAAATATATTTTAACTTGAAAAATTTTTATGATGCATTTAATTATGACGTATCTCTCCATCACTGCTCTGATGTCAAGTCTTCCTGTAATGTGATTTGTAACAAATTTGTGAATGTTATAAGAGAACTACAATTACTTGGAGTGATTTTAAAGATTTGAAGATTTTCACAGAAGTACAAAGTACATGATTAATGCAGAAGAACAATGATAAACATTTGTATTATCATACTAAGTAAAATTCTTTATATGGTAAATGATTCCTTTACTACTAATAAAAACAGATGATACACTTCATAAAAAAGTATGTTTTAAATAATGAGCTATGAATTTTAAACTGTGCTTTATCAAAATTTCTAAAAATTAAAAATTCAAGAAAAATCATTAGCCATAAGATACACAACCGCTGATGTTTACTGAACTGTATTGATTTAGTACAAACCAAAAACATGCCTGTATATCCTTATTAAAGAAAATTAAAATCAAAATAATTTCTACTACTCAATTTATTTACTTTGTTTTAAGATTTTATGTTAATTTTTTATTTTTATAATTTTTAGGTCAACTTTATTATTCACACTGAACTAATAATGAAAGTAAATTGTTAGCTATTCACTAGTAGCACTATTAAAGAAAAATGATTAGTAACCTGGACTGCAACACGAGATTAATAATTCTCATATAATATATATGTCATGCATTTATTTGTCTTGACTTTTAGAGTTATCAGTTATGACTTGTAAATAAATGAATCTGATAACAATTCACTGAAATAAAAAGTGAACTTGACACAAATATGCAGTAATAAATACCAGAAAACAATTAACTTTTTTCTGTATTACGACAGACTTCTAAAAAACTACACAATGAAAGAATTTTAAGAAGTTTTATAATCTTCAAACGACGACACAAATCTAGTTAACAACTATTTAACTTCATAATCAAAACAATGATGGCTTTAACAAACAAATTTAGTATTTAAAGTAATATTTTTAAAAAATTTCAAGTTTTAGTACGGTAATAAAACAAACAAACAATTCTTTATTTGTATAAAAAATATTATTCTTACTAAATAAAAATGTTTTAACCTCATTCCCCAGCCTACAGAATGATTATATTCAAGTTTCTCTAACCCACACAGGAATACTAATTTGTTGTTTTACATAGTTTGTAAATAGTAAATTATATTAATTGATAAAGTTCTTTCTTTATTGAATTCCCTGTAGAAATTATTCACATCTATTAATAATGAAGCTATATTATCTGTCATCTCATATATAGGTCAGACATTTCTATAATTTCAATTAAATGGAATTAAATATTTCATATGTTATAAACATAAACATTGTAATCAAATGAGACAGCATTTCTGTTTATACTTCTGAAGTTCCTGTTAATCTATATTCATATTTAATTTATTGCATAAGAATATGACTAATAGCATATCTGTATTGTAGTAATCATTAGATTGATTGCTTTATGAGCTAACAGAAAACTTCATGTTACACTTTGAGAAAATGCCAGCTTTTGGTTTGCTTCATTTAAACTTTTTACTAGAAAAATCTTTTTTAAGTGCCAAGAAAAATATGTGTAATTTGGCATAACACATATAACATGTCATAGAAGTATGTGCCTTTTTAAAGCACTCTTTGTTAATTAATATATCAATTTTTTATAAGTAATTGAAATTATGGTTTTTGAATAGCCTAAAAATTTTAATATCAAATACATCAAAATTTAATTTAATTTAATTTAATTTAGCTAATGAAATAATTGATACTTTTAAAATTAAAGTCTTATTTCCTAGATTTAGTTAATCAATTTTGGATAAATTCTGAAACATAAATTTTAAGTATTTTAATTAACAAAATCTCTATCTCTTTGTCCTCAAAAAATTATACTTTGTATACTTTAAACAGTATACTCTTAGCAACTAAAAACATAATTTGACTGTGCAAGTTTAAATCTAAAGATAAAATAATTAGAGTTAATTAAGTATCAAAATCAATTGGTTATAGTTAGATTTATTAAATTATTTAATAACTACAATCCTGTGATTTTCAGTAATTTTTGTCAATTAAATTTAGACCTTCACAAAGATTACTGTATTATAAAAATTAATTCCTTATTATATAACTCATTAAAATAAAAGAGAATTTTTTTATCAAAGCAATTTATTTTAATCATTATAAATAACAAAACTGTACAAAATCCATTTTATCACACATTTTAATTAACAATAAAGGTTAGTTTAAAATATAATTAACATTATATTTCTATAATGTTACTGGATTTTAACCTAGCTTATATTTTTGTATGACTATTATTATATCCATTTCTTTTAAATAACATTTCCATACTATTTTTACTTTGAACATATCACTTACATTAATTATTCTCAATATAGCTTCTCCCTTTCTTTATACATTTTGTAAATAATCATTTTTATATATTTCTATTATTTATTTTTATGATAGTTTGCTTAATAATTTACATCATTAAAGCTACATATTTTTAACATTTTTTTTCATTAATAATATCCCAAAATTTCTCTAAGCCTCGTATTACAAATAACTATGTTCATTATTTATGATATATTCTGCTAATTTTTCTTCTCTCTTGTTTAGTTCAGCATTTTTTGAACTGTGAATGCTAGCTGATTAAACTGCTACATCTGAGCATTTTAAACTTGTAATTTTCTTTGTTATGAACTTCTGAATTTTATATTAATTGAATTTATAAGTTAGAACTAATGTATTATATAATACAGAAAAATGACCAAGACCAAAAACATTTGTTTATTAACCAGTTACTGCTGGAAAGCGTAATTTTTCTGTGAGTTTTATATTCTTTGTAAATGAAATTCTAAAGATAATTCTACACAAAGTTTTAAAAAATAGTAAAATTATCATTATTACTTCATTGGTAATTCATTTTAAATGTAATTCTAAAATTTCCCCATACAAATTTTTCTATTTATATGTTTAAATTTTTTCTTATGCTTCCTCAAAAAAAATTCTTTTATGCCTATCTTGTATTCAGAAAGCACCTTAAATATTGATTAAAATAATCAGAATACTAATGAAACATTCTTTAAAATAAACACTAAAATAAATAAAAATCTTATTGAGAGAATTAAGAAAACTTTATGATGTTAAGAGATCATCCACATCAGTAGCTATAATATATCATCTAGTGAAACACATTATCTAAGATCCATTGTCACAGAACCAATAAACCAGCATAAAATAACTACACTTTGAGAAGTAAATGTTTTCATCCATTTTTAAAAGGAGATTCTCAGGCTGATGTTCTAAAATTCAAATTGCACATTATTGAAATGAATCATAAACTTTACATAGTCGCTGATGACCAGCTTAACAAAAATGTTTGCTTCTCAAAGTAGTTCTTTTATGCTGGTTTATTGGTTTTGTGATGTAGTGGATCTCAGATTAATATTAACCAGTACTGGGGTATTGTTTTTATGAAATGCATTATAATATACATTTGATAATTTGAGCAACATACATTGATTACTTTTTTCAATCAATTTCCGAATTAACCATTTTATCAAACATTAAAAAAATTATGACAATTCAAAAATAATTTCCATTACAGGCCCATCTTAAAGGATTTAGCAATTAAGTTAAACTTCAAAACTTTAAGAATATTCTTAATAAAAATAGTGGAAATTTAAGTAAAGGTGCATTTTTCACCTTTGTGCTTATCACAATTATACAACTTATAATAAAACAATTAATTCTGATGTTGAACAGAACTTATTTTAACAATATATTCATTTATTTAGAGAACAACATAGTAATGGCTAACTATAGCTGAACACACCAACATATTATAGAAATTAAGCAACATGGGAGATACATGCTGCTTAATTTCAGTAATTTGATGAGAACCAAAAATGGGCAATAGGAAAAAGTTAAGCAGATAGTATTTCAAACAAACAAAATAGTAATATTTAGTACTGTTATTTTCCCCATTCTGAGTTTAGCAGTTCTAGCCAGTTCTACATCTGGATAAAAGAGAGATAATCAACAACAGGAAGCACATCCAGACTTAAATGTAGGCAGATCTAACTGTTTCCTCCATAAAAAACAGACATCAGTGACACCATATCAATATAGGAATAATAAGGCCAAATAAGATGACTTGAAAAAATAATTTATATTTTAACAAACAAATTTAGTATTTAAAGTAATATTTTTAAAAAATTTCAAGTTTTAGTACGGTAATAAAACAAACAAACAATTCTTTATTTGTATAAAAAATATTATTCTTACTAAATAAAAATGTTTTAACCTCATTCCCCAGCCTACAGAATGATTATATTCAAGTTTCTCTAACCCACACAGGAATACTAATTTGTTGTTTTACATAGTTTGTAAATAGTAAATTATATTAATTGATAAAGTTCTTTCTTTATTGAATTCCCTGTAGAAATTATTCACATCTATTAATAATGAAGCTATATTATCTGTCATCTCATATATAGGTCAGACATTTCTATAATTTCAATTAAATGGAATTAAATATTTCATATGTTATAAACATAAACATTGTAATCAAATGAGACAGCATTTCTGTTTATACTTCTGAAGTTCCTGTTAATCTATATTCATATTTAATTTATTGCATAAGAATATGACTAATAGCATATCTGTATTGTAGTAATCATTAGATTGATTGCTTTATGAGCTAACAGAAAACTTCATGTTACACTTTGAGAAAATGCCAGCTTTTGGTTTGCTTCATTTAAACTTTTTACTAGAAAAATCTTTTTTAAGTGCCAAGAAAAATATGTGTAATTTGGCATAACACATATAACATGTCATAGAAGTATGTGCCTTTTTAAAGCACTCTTTGTTAATTAATATATCAATTTTTTATAAGTAATTGAAATTATGGTTTTTGAATAGCCTAAAAATTTTAATATCAAATACATCAAAATTTAATTTAATTTAATTTAATTTAGCTAATGAAATAATTGATACTTTTAAAATTAAAGTCTTATTTCCTAGATTTAGTTAATCAATTTTGGATAAATTCTGAAACATAAATTTTAAGTATTTTAATTAACAAAATCTCTATCTCTTTGTCCTCAAAAAATTATACTTTGTATACTTTAAACAGTATACTCTTAGCAACTAAAAACATAATTTGACTGTGCAAGTTTAAATCTAAAGATAAAATAATTAGAGTTAATTAAGTATCAAAATCAATTGGTTATAGTTAGATTTATTAAATTATTTAATAACTACAATCCTGTGATTTTCAGTAATTTTTGTCAATTAAATTTAGACCTTCACAAAGATTACTGTATTATAAAAATTAATTCCTTATTATATAACTCATNTATATATATATATATAAAATTATATATATATAACATTATTTATAATTTTTTTTTTATTTTAATAGAAAAGTATAGAAAAAAATATATGCAATGATCATCTTTGTATTATTGTATAAAAGTACCAATAACAAAACAATTTACAAAGCTGATCCTTGCCTCTAGTATTGTTTTTCCTAAAAGGAAACTATTTTTAGTCATCATATATGTGTACCAACAGTAATTATTTTAGAAAAAGAGCACTGATTATATGTATTTGAAGCTGAATTCTTCACATAATATGAAAAATGCAATTGACATATGCTATCCTGCAACATAATTTGCCAATGGATGTTGCAACTGTCACTCCTGATCCCCCACTCTCCTAGATGGTCAAAGATGGCATTCATCTGATTCCACAAATACTCAATATGTAACAAATCTGAAAACCAGACAGACCAAGAAAGTATGACAACATGATGAATATATTCCAGGAGAAACACTAGCCATGTACAATATAGCCAAGTATTATCTTGCTGAAAATAGCTGTGTGCAGCCCTATCATAAGAGGCAACTTGAGGACACAGAATTTCTTAAACCTATTGATATGCTGTCAATGTCCATTGCACCACTATTAGAGGTGACCAACTATCACAAAAAATGGCTTCCTATATTGGAGAACCAGCAATGGAAACAGTGTGCAGTTCAACAATAAATGTAGGTTTGAAATGCTCACCAGTGGCCCTCGAGGCTATAATGTTGTGGTTAAATCATTCTCAAACAGAATTGGGATTTGTGACTAAAAACAATATGCTGTCAATCTGTAGCAGTTCATGCTTATTTCTCATGGCATTCAAATGAAGTCAATGATGTTGGAATGCTAATGCAGGATGCATAGTGATAGCCATGCATGCAAGTATGCTTCTGCCAATCACCTACCAATGGGTATGAGAACATGAGGTTTTGTAACAAAGCTTTCATCTCCTCTGAATGGAAGATAAAAATGTTGTAGCTGTTTATGCTTGTCTTACACTTACACAATCATTTCTCCTTATGGTATATCTGGAATATCCAAATCCTGTGTACCATGTTTGCATATCATGATGTATCTACTGCCAGCGACACCTCTTCAGTCAGGTCAGAATTGGACCAGATGAAAGACAGTTTGGTAAAACAGCCAATCTGCTTTCCTCAGTCCAATGAACTGGCCTTTCTCAAACTTTGTTCACTGTGTATAATGTCTTCACTGTGTATAATGTCAACTATCATAAAGGCATGCCTGACATTCAAATATCCTCAAACAATAGGTACTGTACACTAAAAATTCTGAATACAGTGAGACTCTGCAAGCCTTTTTACAGGACACTAGAGTAGCACTCTGGTGGAATAACCTGTTATGCAATCAGACCATAACTGTAATTATTTACATAACTATCTGAAACAAAGCTATAAGCTGAGTTTTGCAGTAATTTGATAATTCTATCTGGCTGTGTAACTTTCTTGTCATTGAATGTATTATTCTTTAACAGTTTTACTTAAATATTTTAAAATATATATATTTAAGTAATAAATCTATTTGCAATTTAAAAACAAATCATATTATTTAAAAAGATTAAAATATTTTAGTAAAAAGAAAAAACATTTTTGTTTAGTACATACTAAAAATATTTATATATGGTAAATGAAGTACAAACTGATATTTGAAAAAGAATACCTTTAGATGAAGAAAAGAGAGAATTGTCTTTCTCTCAGACTCATTCATGCAGTAAAATAAGAAGTTTGATATAAGTAAAATAAAAAGTTTGGTGGAATAATTCTAAATTTTGTGGAAAACACAGATATGTTACAGACTTCTTTAATGAACTAGATGTGATAGCTACTCTAGCTGGATGAAACCTGCACCAATGTCTAGGAGTTGCAAAATGCAATAGTAGTTAGTGATTTTGTATGAAAACATTTAAAAAATAAAAACAACATACAGAATTTGAAAACATTTGATTCAGATTTGATAGAAATATATCAAATCTGAATCAAATGTAATTAACTAGTACAGTATATAATAAAAGGTAAAAATATTTTTGATTACATTATAAATTTGATGATGATCACTTAATCACTGTAATTAAAATGATAAAAATAGTTAATAACTTTTTCATTAAACAGTTTCATGGTAAATATCAGATTTTATTTAATTTATTGACATTCAGTTTGAGAATAATTACATTTTGTATAATGTGCCTATTATTTGTCATTTAAAAAAACACATTAAAAATTACATAAATTACAACTTCAAATAATGTTCTATTTAAGAAATTTTGCATTTCTTTGAATTAATTAAAAATTCATAAAGATTCTAAGAAAATATATGCATAAATTTTTAATGTAGAGTTTAAAATTACAGAACATTTTATAATTAAAAGTATGCATTATTATTATAAACAAAAATAATAATTACTATTTGCTTATGCAGAATTTTAAGAAAAATAAATAAAGCAGGAACAAATTATAAGCAATTTAGCATTCTTATAACTGAACTTGAAAATAAACTGTAGAAAAAATTTCTCACATTCATACAGTTATCATCTCAACATTATAAGAATAAGAATTACAGTATTTTCTAATTGCATACCAGAATTTAATAGTTTCAGGTACAAAATTTAACTTAGAATTTGTGCTGTGTAAACACACTTTAGTCTGATGTGTTTCTTTGCGTATGATGTAATAAGAGACATTAGATTAAAAACATAATGAAACAGCATTTAAACAATTATGATTTAAATCTATTTTTACATCTAATAGCAATATGAGCAAACAGCATGGTAATTTAATTCCTTTTAAATTTATATTTATATTATATTCCTTTTAATTTCCTTATAATTTATATTCCTTTTAATTTGGGGTCTTCATTAGTATGTCCTCCTTTAACCACAAGAACATAATTAAACAGTAATGGAATGAAGTTTTCTTTACAGGTTCTTCCCAATCTAGAACTATGTAAAGTTGCTTTAAAAGTTTTAAAAGTTCCTTTATCATTGTGATATTGTAAAAGTTGTATGACAATAAAAATCCAGGATGAAAAGTTAGTAAAGACTTCTAGTTTATTGAATTGTATCTCAATGTACAGAAACAACTTCAGGTTGGTACAGATTTAATGATGTTATCCCAGATAACAATTAAATGCAAAAAAAAAAAACAAAAACAAATCTAAGTATATTTCATCAGTGTTTATGTTTACAGAATTATTCCAAAATGAATATTAATGGAATCTTTCTAGAGATATTAATTGTAACAGAAGTGCTTAAATTTACTTTTTGTAGCTGTGATTATCTCACATAACATCAATAAGACATTACTAAAAAAGTACACACATTAATCAGAAGTAATCTCCACAAATGTATGTATTTTTCTTAATGTAACATTATGAATATTGTATTAATATTGCAGGTTCATATCACAAATATCAACATTTTTAAGTACAAAAATCTGATTTCTGAAAAAATTAAAATAAAATACTTTAAAAAATCATAACTACAAAGAAAACCTTTATTTTAATTGAATTTTGTAACATATCTACACCCCATTGATGAAATAGGTACAATTAGATAAAAAAATTAATAAAACAAGTAAACTGATTACAATAATTATGATTTTAAACAATGCAAGTTATGCAAGTTATGATTGGGAAGCGAGAAATTTTTATAATCATTTGTTAATAAATTGACAGAACAACACAGAATTCTCTATTGTCCATTGTAGATTTTGTTTTGGCATCATACGGAGTTTCAATATAAAACCATCAAGATCAATAATTTGCATACCACTTACATTGCATGGCATTATGCATCTACATTATATTGAGATAAGTAGATCCTCATATAGGTTTGCATTATCTTTCATTAGTTTTTTCTTTTATTATTTAAGTTATTTAACACCTTATATTTTAGGATAAATTTCCTTTTTTACTTTCTAGTGAAAGTCAATTCTTATTCATATAATAATCTTAATTTATAAAAAAAAACTCCTAACAAAAAATATCATTGAGGAAACAACTAATGCTTAAATGCCTCAAATGCCACTAAAATGTATAAGAATGAGGTAAATTAACTATAAATATAAATAAAATATCATAGGATAGGAATTATACTAAAAGAAACAAGAGGAAATTGCACTAAAGTGAAACCTAGAGAGGAAAAATCTATCTGAACATGACCTAAAAAAGAATATAAGCGTAAATTGGGTAAATCCTAATTAAAATAGTTGAATACAGTTTGTAAATAAAATTAAAAATAAAAGTGCATTCACATTTTACAAAGAATATTGGAAGAGAAAGAGAGAGTGAGAGAAAAGTAATTATGATAAATGACAAAGATGATTTATTTAAAAATAACTTGGAAATGCAACTAATTGAAATACATTCTATACTTTTAAAAGATTAAAAAGAAAATAGATTAAAAATACAGATGTCATCAAAATTTAATACATTTCAAATTAAATTATTTACAAAATTATATTGAAAATTCTTTTTAAATAACAAATAGCATTTTTAAATAGTTTTATCAATTAGAATTGCTAGTAAATTTTTTAAAATTTTATTTTATTATTAATTTTTATATTTGCTATGATAACAAATATCATATGATAATAACTATTTTAAACAATTAATAACTAAATAAAACAATTATATATATATTAAGTGACCAATTACTAAACAAATAAATAACAAATAATATATCAATATTTATAATATATCTATCTATTTGNAAGCAATTACGATACAAATACTCACAACTATAACTAGTAATAAAGTTACCATTTATGGTTTGTATTTAATTTGTATAAAATTACTTTTATCTGTTAATAAATCAAAATAATTCATATAAAAGCTTTAAATGCAAACGAAACGGATCAAAAAGGCTAGTCTCCATATGACTCCAGATAGAAATACAAACTGATCAAAACTAAGCAACATCACATCAATTCCTTTACTCAATCTTTTTTTGTTAATTTTTCTCCACCCGCGGGCACCAAGATCTATCACATGATTCCATCTCGAATAAATTAGAGAAAAGTCATCTCAGATTTAGCACCACCAATAAATTTACATAAATGTAAGCATCAAAAGATTAATTGGAGTTCATTAATCAACTCCAATTTTCATTCAATTCCAGCCTGCAATTTCATTAGAAAACAAAAAACACAACTATTGTCTAATTAAGCATCACACAAACAAACAAACAAGTCATATCAGTTACATCACAACATGACATCAAATACATCTTTATAATTAGCAAAAAATAAGTTTTTGTGTGATAAAAAACGGTAATTAAACGCTTAAAACTGATGGATTTGATTTAAAAAACATCCCGAATCCTGGCGGGGGTGTTGGCTAGTGTAACAAAAACACAGTTTATAATTACACGAACACGTTTGATGCGAGCATTGTGTAAGGAAAATAAAAGAATTGGGAGATAAGAGAGAAGCAGATAAAGGCGAATTCTTACCCTAGGTAAATCTCTGATATGATTGGCATCCAAGAGTAATTCTTCTAACGTTCTTGAATATCGCAATACATCGTCCGGTATCTGATGAAGTGAACAGTGTCTCTTGTCTATACACTCGACTTGCCGATTACAACCGCGAAATATCGGTATACAACGAAACATATCGATTAATTAAATCACTATAAGCTAAAACATTTCATTTCTGGCATATAATAAACGAATTTGCGCCGTGTATGGTAAAAAGTAACGATCCAAACATGTCAATCCAGTCGTGAGACAAAAAGCCAATCCCTGTTCTGATCACTCGCTACGCCGCACCCCCAAGTGGCAAAAATGGAAAACATTTAGTAGACGTGCCTTCGTAGACGAAATTTGTTACTGGTATCGTTACCGATCGTTTGTAACTGATTATACCGGCGTACAGATTATATTAAAGTTATTGTACTGAAAGTAAGATATAAACTTAATCCCTATTTAGAGTCTCGTAGCTCGAGTGATGAGACATTTCCAGCGTTTTAATAACAAAAAGTACAGAAATAATTTCGAAAAAGCTGACTTTGTAATAAACAAATGGAATTGTAAATATAAATAACTATAAACACGCATTTAAAAATAAAGTTTTGCTGTTTACGACTACCGGTATGAAAGGTATGCAGCGTACAATTACCGGTGTACATTTACTAAACCCATAGATTAATAAGTAGTACAATACATACGTACATCCTCACGCTCATATGTATGTATTGTAATATACAGTATATAATGTAGATAGATAATTTAAAAAAACAAATTAATTAGAATATTCAATAATATAGATTAATATCACATACCAAACTTTTTTAATATTTTTAACCTAAATTATTTAATCATTAATACGTCCAACAGATGGCAACACACCTACCAATAATACCAAATTATTCAAACCGTTAATAAACTTGATAATCAATCAATATTAACACAGTTTAATTTAGTATATTGTTAATGTTTGATAAAGGTACATTTATCAATATCATGTTTTAATGTAACTTATATATTAAAACTGGAACACTTTTGTTTTAAATATTATCCAGTGGCTATAATTTCTTTCTAAATTAGTATGAACTTTTATATATAGAAATATTTTAAATAATGTATTTGAATTTCCAAATCATGGTCATGTTTACTGTCAAAAGAATATGTAGCATTGTTCTAAACTATGCTATAATAAGAGATTGTACTATGTTAAATGAAGCATGCAAACAACAAATTACCTGTGCAATAACAAACCATTCTAAGTAAAGCTATGACAGAATCTTTGTTGATATTCCAAGCAAAATTTGCAATGGATTTTCCATATGATATTGAATACTTGATGCTTTTTGCATATACAAAATGTTATTTAAGCATTTTTTTCTCCAAAATTTAAAAAAAATAAATAAGTAAAAAATATATCAAAATTCTAAGGAATTCAGTTTTATTAGCTCCTTTCAACATTATTCTAATAAAACAAGGATGAAATCAATGTCCTATATACTAACAGTGTAACTTTCTAAGTTTATATATTCAATAATTTAAAAACAACTTCACAAAAGTTTACATTTTTTTACATTGCAGAATTAAAAGTAATTTTTCAACTTATATATCAGATTTTATTATCAAGTAAATGAATTTCATCAAGAAAAAAAATTGGTGGGGCNTCTTTCAAGCTTTAATTCCTTATTTATAAAACAATTTATTACTTAACTGAAGTAACTGATTTTTTTATTAATATTGAAATTAAATTTCTTTTGTTTTGTATATTACATCAAATAGGACTTTTACACTTGTATATGGATATGGATGACGTATTAATCAGACTTAATGATATTCAAAATAATGTAACATAAATTATGTTACATTATTTTGAATATCATTTGATTCCTTAATACTCTAATAAATTATGTGATGTTTAATCTTAGCCTTATTGTTACCATTTCAACTAAAACATCAATAATAAATATTTTACTTGTTAAATGAGCAATGCTTCAAGAAACGTATGCTTTTTTTCAAGTAAAATAACATTCTTTTCATCCAAAACAAATTTTTCACTGCATCAAGTGATATGATTTATTTATTTCATTATTATTGTCACAATAGGAACTAAATTTATATATAAGAAAAATTATTCAGAATGTATATACAGGGTTCAGTCTACAAATTAAATTCTGGCATTTTATCAGTTTATTATAAGTTCAGTTTTTGGAAGGCTCAACAGCACTGTTGTCCCATTTCTATTTCAGTCTTCACACTTACGGCACACTCATATTTTTTGCAGTTTTATTAAGCTTAATATAACCTTCTGGTTAAAATTAGTTGATAGACCTCTTGAGAATAAACATGAACCAGAGATAATTTTCTTTGGTGTAGACTATGCAAGATAAAGTTATTTCATAGACAGACAGTACGAGATAAATTAGACAACTTCACTAACAAATTATATAAATATACATAGTTATCTCTTGAAATTATGTATAATTTATTGAATGATGAATCTGCCAACTAATTTTGACATTTAAATCATTATAAATATTAAAAACGTGTGATTTGGTAAAGGTATAAATTTATAAATAATTTAAAGATAAACTCTGATCTCTTAATGATGGATTATGATAGATGCCAAAATCAGTTTTGCCAATAAGTATTATGTATCTGTTGAGAAGAATCAATCAGAACCTTTAAAAAATTAATGTTTGTAAAGATATAAATTACATTCATATATTATATACATATATATATATATATATATACATACAATAAGGAATATATATATATATTCCTTAAATTGTAGTAAACTAGTTTAGAAATCACAAGAGGAAAAAACTGAATGTCTTAAAAAAGTAATATTCTCTGCTGAAAGTTAGCCATGCAGAATATTCACTTATTTCTTTTTTCATTATATATATTTTAAATTTTGTCTTGCATTTTTTGTATATAAAATATCCACAGTCATCTACATAATGTCTCAACAGTATTTTTTTATAAGTACAACTGTATAGTGATCAACACTTTTACATATTACAGAATAATTTCTGTATAAATATAATATTAGGAAGAAACATAATTTGTAAACAGAGCAAGAAAATTTTTGTAACAAATTCTTTAATTTTTTTCTCTTAATTTTATTAAATCAAGTACAAATTCATATCTAAAAATGTAGATAGATAATTTAAAAAAACAAATTAATTAGAATATTCAATAATATAGATTAATATCACATACCAAACTTTTTTAATATTTTTAACCTAAATTATTTAATCATTAATACGTCCAACAGATGGCAACACACCTACCAATAATACCAAATTATTCAAACCGTTAATAAACTTGATAATCAATCAATATTAACACAGTTTAATTTAGTATATTGTTAATGTTTGATAAAGGTACATTTATCAATATCATGTTTTAATGTAACTTATATATTAAAACTGGAACACTTTTGTTTTAAATATTATCCAGTGGCTATAATTTCTTTCTAAATTAGTATGAACTTTTATATATAGAAATATTTTAAATAATGTATTTGAATTTCCAAATCATGGTCATGTTTACTGTCAAAAGAATATGTAGCATTGTTCTAAACTATGCTATAATAAGAGATTGTACTATGTTAAATGAAGCATGCAAACAACAAATTACCTGTGCAATAACAAACCATTCTAAGTAAAGCTATGACAGAATCTTTGTTGATATTCCAAGCAAAATTTGCAATGGATTTTCCATATGATATTGAATACTTGATGCTTTTTGCATATACAAAATGTTATTTAAGCATTTTTTTCTCCAAAATTTAAAAAAAATAAATAAGTAAAAAATATATCAAAATTCTAAGGAATTCAGTTTTATTAGCTCCTTTCAACATTATTCTAATAAAACAAGGATGAAATCAATGTCCTATATACTAACAGTGTAACTTTCTAAGTTTATATATTCAATAATTTAAAAACAACTTCACAAAAGTTTACATTTTTTTACATTGCAGAATTAAAAGTAATTTTTCAACTTATATATCAGATTTTATTATCAAGTAAATGAATTTCATCAAGAAAAAAAATTGGTGATGCAAATTAATTTAATTAAAATTATGCAAATGAATCTAAAGATTTAAAATTTATTATTAAAAAATCAAAAGAATTTTGTACAAAAAAATGTATTTTAAGAAATTCTTATGTATGCAAATTATATATCAATTGACTTTCACTAACAGTCTGTACAAATCTGTCCCAAGCAAATATATTTTAATTAAATCTGTAGATAAAGTTATATAAACTTTTTAAATATCCTTCCAATCAAATTTTAAATTATATAAAAAATTCTAGCTGGTAATCAGATATAAATATGAGTTTGTGCAGGAGTTAAGAATAAAATTCATGCTGAAGTACTTATTTAAAAATAAATATAAGAAATAAATTACCAGTGTTCTATTAATAAAAAAATAAACTTATCAAGTATATTGTGGCACATATTTTTTTTTTTCAAATTAAATATAAACTACAAGCAATTACGATACAAATACTCACAACTATAACTAGTAATAAAGTTACCATTTATGGTTTGTATTTAATTTGTATAAAATTACTTTTATCTGTTAATAAATCAAAATAATTCATATAAAAGCTTTAAATGCAAACGAAACGGATCAAAAAGGCTAGTCTCCATATGACTCCAGATAGAAATACAAACTGATCAAAACTAAGCAACATCACATCAATTCCTTTACTCAATCTTTTTTTGTTAATTTTTCTCCACCCGCGGGCACCAAGATCTATCACATGATTCCATCTCGAATAAATTAGAGAAAAGTCATCTCAGATTTAGCACCACCAATAAATTTACATAAATGTAAGCATCAAAAGATTAATTGGAGTTCATTAATCAACTCCAATTTTCATTCAATTCCAGCCTGCAATTTCATTAGAAAACAAAAAACACAACTATTGTCTAATTAAGCATCACACAAACAAACAAACAAGTCATATCAGTTACATCACAACATGACATCAAATACATCTTTATAATTAGCAAAAAATAAGTTTTTGTGTGATAAAAAACGGTAATTAAACGCTTAAGACTGATGGATTTGATTTAAAAAACATCCCGAAACCTGGCGGGGGTGTTGGCTAGTGTAACAAAAACACAGTTTATAATTACACGAACACGTTTGATGCGAGCATTGTGTAAGGAAAATAAAAGAATTGGGAGATAAGAGAGAAGCAGATAAAGGCGAATTCTTACCCTAGGTAAATCTCTGATATGATTGGCATCCAAGAGTAATTCTTCTAACGTTCTTGAATATCGCAATACATCGTCCGGTATCTGATGAAGTGAACAGTGTCTCTTGTCTATACACTCGACTTGCCGATTACAACCGCGAAATATCGGTATACAACGAAACATATCGATTAATTAAATCACTATAAGCTAAAACATTTCATTTCTGGCATATAATAAACGAATTTGCGCCGTGTATGGTAAAAAGTAACGATCCAAACATGTCAATCCAGTCGTGAGACAAAAAGCCAATCCCTGTTCTGATCACTCGCTACGCCGCACCCCCAAGTGGCAAAAATGGAAAACATTTAGTAGACGTGCCTTCGTAGACGAAATTTGTTACTGGTATCGTTACCGATCGTTTGTAACTGATTATACCGGCGTACAGATTATATTAAAGTTATTGTACTGAAAGTAAGATATAAACTTAATCCCTATTTAGAGTCTCGTAGCTCGAGTGATGAGACATTTCCAGCGTTTTAATAACAAAAAGTACAGAAATAATTTCGAAAAAGCTGACTTTGTAATAAACAAATGGAATTGTAAATATAAATAACTATAAACACGCATTTAAAAATAAAGTTTTGCTGTTTACGACTACCGGTATGAAAGGTATGCAGCGTACAATTACCGGTGTACATTTACTAAACCCATAGATGAATAAGTAGTACAATACATACGTACATCCTCACGCTCATATGTATGTATTGTAATATACAGTATATCAATCTATGGGTTTAGTAAGTGTAACCGATAATTGTACGCTGCATACCTTTTATACCGGTAGTCGTAAACAGCAAAACTTTATTTTTAAATGCGTGTTTATAATTCTATTTGTTTATTATAAAATCGGATTTTTCAAAAATTATTTCTGTATATTTTTATTATTAAAACGCTCGAAATACCTCATTACTCGAGTTACGTGACGCTGAATAGGAATTAAATTTGTATCTTCATTTTACAATTTTCAAAAGTTGATTTTAATTGCAGGATGGTGTTGTGGAATTTGCATTTATAACTATAATAAATAACTAAATAAAGTTTACGACTATTGTATCTTAGAATCTAATTAAACCAATAAGTAAACGGGCAATTATTTATTGTGACATCGTTACAATGTGGGGCTGCAATTTATCATATTTTTTAATTTATTTAATTTAAAATATATGCTCTCCACCTGAAATTAGTACAGGTAACCCCCGTATAACACGGTAGTTACGTTCCAAAAAATTGCCGTGTTATGCGAATCCGTGTTATACGAAACAAAGAACTAATACGAAAAGGAGGGTTAGGTTCCAAAAATTAAAAAACATGCTAGTATATTTTCATAATTAAGATAAATATCTTCATTAAAATTTTTTTAAGTGATACATATTAATATAAATTAAACAATGTTTTCTTCGTCATCACTAAAAACACTATTAATTAACCGAGAGCGTTTTCTTTTTGGCAAGTTATCCTTATCCTCTGAGCATTTTTCTGCATTATCTTCAGATCCATGCTTTACCTTTTGCAAAATGTATGTAATTTTAGATTGCTTGCTTCTAGTTAAAAGGTCTTTATAAATTTCCTTATATGGTGCTAAGCACTTATGAAGAATAAAGCAAGTATGGAATAAGGGAAAAACATTCGGCAACATCAGAAGCAGAAGCGTCGCGATCTGGCAACATTGAAACAAGTTTCGAGAAGGACCACGTGTATCGACAGAAGGCGAGAAGAGAAAATTTACATACTTAAGTACTAATAGTTCACGAAAATAATAATTTTCGTGAACTATTATTAGTTAAGTACGTAAAAATTTATTACATTTCCTGTTGTACGAGCGTTTTACCCAATTCTCGAACCGTGTCAGAGTGAATCCGTGCTATACAAGTACCGTGTTATACGGGGGTTACCTGTAGTAGCTTGCCCCTGTAAATTATACTTTTCCTTTAACAATAGAGTTGTGTCGGTCATCTATCTAACACCTTTCGGAGAAAATGTTCGAATTGAATTAACATGACCTCCGGGGCCTCCTGCCCCAATCGTTTCGATATCTAGTCTCGTTTTTCATCTATCTAAACCAGTGGCGTGCCGTGACATTTGATGATAGGGAAGCTGTGTTTCTGTAAGAAGCCGACTTCCAGGGGAAATCAGTTAATTGGGCGTCAATGATAGTCTATTTTCCATTCGTATTCGTTTGTTCGATAAGCCAGTAAAAACCGTAGACTTCTCTAAATGTATTTTTATTAATTAATAGATTATCTGACGTACTTAATAAATAAACAAGTTCAATATAATTACCTCTGTTATTAAATTCAATAGATTCCCTATGCCCTCTGCCAATTCTTGCTTTGATAAAAAACATATAACATCTATTAATTCAGATATAATATTCTATTATTATATAACCATCTTGTTATAATTTTCAATATTTATTTTATATTATTTACTAATGTTAATAGATTGTCCGTCATTTGTTTTCTAACTAATTCGTTTTACGACCTGGTGGTGTCCACGGAAATTTCCAAAATTTACAACTTTTCGATCACTCTCATTAAACTGGAAACATTCTTGTCTTTATAATTATCGTATTTATCATAATTACATCTAATATTACGAAGAAATCAGTCCCCACTGTACTCGGCTAGAGATTGGTTCAGTTAAGCTTTTAAGTAAAATTCCGGCTCTTTCAGCAGGGTTTTATTTATGTCCCTAATTCCCTAATCTCTTAATTATTTAACTGCTTCTTAAGTAGAAATAAGTCGAACCAGTTACTTTGAACTTGAATATTTTTAGTCTTGAGAAAGAAGTGGAAAGACAAATTTTTTTTGACAACGGATACATAAATCGTAAATTTAAGGAATATAAATTCTAGAGCTTTTTTTGTACCTTGTGCGTCTTTCATTAAATTTAATTATAAATGATGCTACCAAAGTAACAGTTAATTTTTTAACTTTGTACAAGAATTGTGCACGTTTTTTCTGCATCCCCTTATAGATGGGACATACTAAATCGTAATATCACTAGTTTAACATTGAAATCTGTAAGTAATACAAGATGGGAAAGCAGAATAAATATATCAAATATTTTAAATAATGGATTTTTTTAAACTCCTATGTCAACTATGCAAAATTATCATAAAACATACCAGTAAACTCCTGTCGGTTGGGTTAAGTTATAAATGTACTCGCGATTCACAGAATGGGGCGAGGGCGGCCAAATATCTAGAAGGCAGACGGCTAACGGTCCTGAATAGAATCATTGAAAGCGTTTTGGTGTGTAGCTTCCACCAGCTAAACCGCCTGAGGTTGGTGCTCTGTAAAGCGCAAGCGCAAATGCCTATAATCTGGCTGCTTTACACCGTTCAAATATTTTCGCCCTGGAAGCTGTCCCATATTCGACAATACAGAGCTTCCGTTGTTAATATGCATAGGCCTATACGAATTTATATTCGAATACACAATAGCAATCTTATCGTTTTTCTGACTTGTAGTATAGAAATTTGTAATAAGATACATAATGCGGTTATAATAAAATATTAATTTTAATTAATCCAAAATACGTTAAAATATGAAAATAATCGCACAATATGAATTTATTTTTTAGAAAATACAAGGAAAGCGGCGCTTCCACCGCTTCTAATGACGGCACGCCACTAATCTAACTCCATTATGGAGATTAATTCTATGTTAATGATGTAAATGGAATTATATGAATTATATGCCTAAATGGTAATTAACCGTTTAGTTTAATGTTTGGAAGCTAAACAATACACATAATCTTATTTTTGCAGAAAATAATGGGTTTGATGATGTCATATAACTCGTGGACTTGCCAAAGTTAAAGCTAGTTTTCAGGATCTTTACGGTGCAACGTTACTTCAGAAAACAAATCCAATCCAATTCTATCTTCAAATGAATTATATTATACACATACAGTGTGTGTGTCCATTATATTAGGTTGTGCCATCTCCATTATATAATAATATATACTGGAGATGGCACAGATAAGCAATGATAAACGAAATAAAACCTCAAATTACTCCCAAAAATCATAAGCATCTGGATTAGAGTTCAGTGAATGCAATGGAAGGATCATTGTGCACAATAGGAAATGTCAAGGTTTAATCTTCTAGTCGTGCAACAAAATATGTTAATAACAGACGGTCGAATAATGAAGAAGGCTAAAGTATACGCTTATATACGTTGCTCTGATGAATCTATATTCGAGTCCGAAACAAATTCACAAAAAATTTTTTTGGATCAGATATGTCGTCAAATATCTCATCCCGATTTTCCCCATAGAAGACTGGTTTAATTTAAACCATAATTGATAAAGAAAAACCGTCTTAGTTTACTTAGAGCAAAAGGACTCAAAAAAAGGAAGAAAGAAATTATATAAACAAATTAAAATTTATTCAATTCACTTTATTTTATCAACTTAATTGAACTAAATTTCCCATAAATCAGGAAAATAAGAGTTGATAGAAACACAATATAACTTACTTTCGAAAGATAATTGCTTCGTCAAAGCTTCGAGTTTCGATAATATATCCAATAAATCAGGTTTTCTGTTATGAGGAATTCTCATGTTTTAAAATAATAATTTAATCGAATTAATTCGATTAAATTATTATTTTAAAACATGAGAATTCCTCATAACATATATTAATATTAATATTTAAACTTAAAAGTGTTATTAATTTTACACATAATAATGATTATGTTTATTTATTTCCAAATGCTGCAAGTCAGTCTCAGTATACTTTAACATTGCTGGTAAGTATAGCTGTAAATGAGCGCAGTTTTCCCAAACCAAAATTAATTTAAAAATTTAAAAATTATATACGCACATAACGATTACAGCACAGGATACATTAGTCAATTTAGCAATAATTTGCATTGGGATATATATATATATTTATTAATTTTTAGTATAAAGTTTATTTACATTTCTTTTATTTAAAAAACAATTTTTACTTATGTAATGTAATAGCGTTTTATTTAAAAAAAGTTTCGCGCTTTTAGTTTTCACAAAGGTTAATTGATTGGATATATATATATATATATATCAACTAATGTCCAATCAACTAAATTTTCGAGTTGCCATGAACACCTTTGTGAAACTAAAAGCGCGAAATTTTTTTAAAATAAAACGCTATTACATTACATAAGTAAAAATTGTTTTTTAAATAAAAGAAATGTAAATAAACTTTATACTAAAAATTAATAAATATTTTTTATTCTAATTTTTTTCTATTATGTGTTGTTTAATTTGTTTGAAAAGCGCTTGAATTTGAATCGTGAATCATTTTAAATAGTTTTATAAAATTTGACGATGACGTATCTTCATAATTTTAAAACGAATATTGTTGACAAATTTACTAAAATACTATTGTAGCCTATATATTCCTGCTTTTTTTTTTTATTAAGAAATGATAGATCCAAAACCGCAAGCAAATAACTGAATAATTGCCATCAATAAATTGTGCTAATGATCCAATTCGCGTTTTAAAAATGTGACAAACAAGATTCTTGAAAGGTAAAGATGCCTTTTCCATCCCTCTGTCTACCATTCGCTGAGTGGATAAAACATTGAACACTGGTAGTTGATTGCGGGTTCACTCCTTGCAAACGGAATGCAGGCCACATAAAGATTTCCGAGTTTTCTTCATTTGTCTAACGCCTAACTAGAGGCCAAGTTCTCACAGAAAATCCTCCACTTGATGTCGTCCATGTGTCGCTTTATTTCGTTCATTTACCTCCTTGCTTAAGATGATTAAAACTGAATAATTATAATAAATTAAGGTTCAAAGAGAGACCCAATCTTCTTGATGTAGCCCATGAATGGCTAATTTTTAGCCATCCATGGGCTACATCAAGAAGCATTAATCCAGACAAGAAGCAAGAATGTTTACAAGATCCAATCTTATTCTAAAAATATAGGTAATAAAGTCGATTCTCGTCTCAACGAACTCAATTCAGAAACAAAAAACAGAAACGAAAAAATGTGATAAGTGTTAGCTTCATCCTAGTGCTCTCCTATTTTTCACGAAGAACGAGCAGATTCGAGGAAGAGGAAGTCCCTTTTTCCAATTCGTTCCTTCTTGCATAGAAACACAGTCAAGTAAGCCTGAGGATCTTCATAGTTCTAAATCCAGCTATACGATCGCACCAGTTCCTCTAATATTCAAGAAAATACGGCATTTCAACATTTATTAAAACATTCATTTTCGTATTATCTTTTTCTAGTATAAAATAAAAATTAAAAAGATTGAATATTTATATTATAGGCCTAAGACTTTTTAAAATCAAAACTTTTCTTAGGAGTCCTCTTTTCTTACTATTTAGTTATGTACTAAAAATGTTTTCAGTATACTTTTATAAATAAAACACTTCGTAAGCGGAAATACTTTGATTTTATATATTCTATTGATAGGATATGGAAATAATATCTATCCATTCGAAAACGAAAGTAAGCTTAATTGATTTGTTAACACCAGACATAACATATTAAAAATAAGGCTATCCGCAATTTTTTCGCATATTATAGGAGGATCTGACCTATTAAAACAGTTGAGGGCCAGCCTACTGCTCTGAGAACCAAGGATGAAATTTGGGCGGAGTATCCTACAAATTTTTTATGGGTCCTGGCTATATCGAACCCCTACCTTTACTAACTGGCCGCCTCATTTTGGGTCTGGTTGAATCCACGATAGACCTGAAAAAAAGGCTCTCTTAGTGCCCACAAAACACAAAGAGCGAATGAAAAAAATCAGCCAGGATGGACCAAGGATAGAAAATAATGCCTAACTAGTACTGAATGTAATAAATTTTATCGACTTCATCGGTTAAATGTCATTTTTTTTAATCCAATTACAAATTCCAAGTACAGTACATTGCAGCATTGCAAGACGAGCAAATTTCTGCAATAGATATGAATAAGATTATTATTATAAGGGATAGAAAAATCATTTTAGTCTCTCTTATATGGAAAAATTGTGAAAGTGGAGACTAAGCCGAATTTGAAGTTACTTTACTAATAAGGCTTTCCCGAAAAAGTCAAAGTTTTGAATATTGTAATATTGAAAAGGGAGAATATTGAGAAATTTAATAGATTTTAATCTGTCCTATCAAAAGTATATTCAATGTCAATGAAGGCACAATTGCAATCTTGTCGACTAGAGATTTTGTCACTTTTTACAAGTAGATTTACTTGTTTTAAGTTTCATACATAGCGAGGTTGAGGCCGAAGTTTTAAACGCGAAAACGTGTATGTCGGACGTTCAGCGCCGCTTTCCTGTAAGCCTAGAAGTTTGACAATGGTGTTCGGAATGACGAGCATGATTCCACTGACTATCCAAACACCATTGTCAAACTTCTAGGCTTACAGGAAAGCGGCGCTGAACGTCCGACATACACGTTTTCGCGTTTAAAACTTCGGCCTTAACCTCTCTAATATAGCTGTAAATAGTAGCGTAGCGTAGTGTGGGCGGCAGGGGCGGCCCGCCCCGGGCGGCACTTTTAGGGTGCGGCAAAATTTCACAATAAATAATAATAATATCTTGTAAAAATTTGAACAATTTCATTTCATATTTTTGTCGCACCTACGATTCGGACCGATTGGAATGAGCACGGAATTTTTCATTACTTATTCTGTGACGAAACTGAATTTTAGTCTTTTAAATTGAGATACCTAAATAAGGGGGTGGCGAAATTTTCCTCCGCCCTGAGCTGCTGACACCCACGCTACGCCACTGGCTGTAAAGCTTAAGAGTTTTGTTCCAGTTTAACACCTCACTATGTGTATATTGAGTAAATGTGATGTGAAATGAAGAGTGAAATGAATGTGTTTACATACATTTCACTCTTTCTGTTTTGCGGGTACTGAGTAGATCTTTTTTCTCTATGACCATCGAAAGGTTCGGGCTACCCATGATGGAAACGACAAGGCACCGAGGAACAAGGTCCAACATATCCGGGACGAAACATCCATGAAAAATTCTGGAACTCGATCCCGGGTCCTTCAAATATTTAGAGTAAGCCTTCGACCATCCTGCCATTACCACATATATATATCTCCAAGAGGTTACTCCAGCATATTATTTAAAAGACCCATTTTAAATACAATATATTATAACTAATGCTTCAAAGAGAATTTGTCTTAATTAATATAGGTTTTGAGAAAATTCGTGAATTACCGAGTCGATAATGAGCGTTAGTCTATCTTTCTGGAAAATCGAGTTTGAATCACGATTAAAAACTTCAAATTTTTCATGAGCTATCTGGGTCAAACATTCCGGCTTAGACTTTCACTTGCCGTCAGTTCCCATTGTAGGCCCATCAAATCTGTGTGATTATGGTAAAAAGTTCCTCGCACTCATTTTATTGTGAGCCTATACATTGTTTTGTGCTTTTGAGTGAACTGAGTATTCAAACTTAAGATTTAAAAGTGATAATTTGTGATACAAATTTCATTTCAAAGGTATTAATTATTAACATAAATTATCATCAGTTGAAACTACTAAAGAGAATTCTCCTATACCCAGGAAGAAATAGGAAGATCTCGTTTTGCGACAAGTTCATGACCACGAACGTGTCGTAAAATGAGATCTTCCTGTATACTTAGTCTCGAATTATTCGTGTAGCAACACGAACGTGTTGAGATGTCACACAGTATAAACTCATTCAGTTAATGGTCTCACCGAACAAGTTTTTATCACGCGACATCCCTATCTCGTTCACGTTACTATACGAATAATCCAAGACTGAACATTCTAAAGGGAGTGAGGTACTGTACATTCAAACTTCTCTATCCAGCGATTCTGAGCATAGATATGAAAATCAAACGAGGATCAAAAGTTCAATCTGACTCAGACTGTCGTTTGGATAGTTCGAATTAGAAAGACTTGCCACATCTTTCATGTTTACCAATTCTGTTTTGACTTTAGCGCGATATTAAAGAGAAAACCACACTTAAAATAATACTTAGTCGACAATATTGTCCAAAGTAACTAAGCTAGTGCTTTACTCAATAGATCTTGTTAAGTATCGTCAAGCGACAATACTTCCTAATATGATTCAAGTATCGATTATGTTTGGAGTGTCCAGGTAAAATCAGGGTCGAGATAAATAAAACTATAAGAAACTTTCAATACAAAATTTTAAACATGAGTGCCTCGTTTTTAATCAAGTATTGTTCTTTCTCTACAATTTAAATATTTGCTGTAGATTTCTTCTTTAAATTACACACGGACATAAAAAATAAATAATACAAAATAGCTTAAGTTTTAATCTTTCCAATACAACCGAACAATGCAGAATAAGCAAGCTAAAATATCTAAATGAAGATTTAAGTTTCCATCAGATCATGATAAATGGCATCGAACCATTTACAAAGGTGGTAGACCTCTAAGTAGTCACGTTGCGGTGAGCTTGATGATAACTTAATACTAAGACCCTACTATAAACCCGTTTTGATAGGAAGTAAAAGATGAAAAAAAGTTGATAGAAGAAGATGAAGAACACGCAAAGACTCGGAAATCGTAGCAACTACAACCCGAACAGTTTTTCTGTTCTTGAAACCACGATTCTAGATAACTCTTAGATAGGGTTTGTTCTTCACAACTAAATGTTAAAAACGGCAACTTTTAGAAGTGAAATTTATACTTTTCGTGCCATTTTCTTCTTTTCTTATTGTTATCGCATCGAGTCCATTCTTGTGAAGGTCCACGTTCTGTTGTAAAGTTTAGAGCGATTCCGAAAAAACCTAAATCATACTTTTATCGTGAGAAAAGTCACCCGATCGCACTTCATTAGCTTAATAAACACAATAAAAAAACATAATAATACTATTGATAACAAACAATAGGGATTGCGTTATTATTTTTTTTTCTTTTGGATGACCGCCAACCGCATGAAGAAAAATGGCGATATTATCGCATCGCGCACGACAGAGCAAGGCCGAATTATCGCATCTTTCATAAATATTTTTCTAAAAAATAGAAAAGTTATTTTATAAAATATCAAATAAACTTTAATTTATTTATTTTTAATTCGAAATCAGTCGTCGTAGAAAGCTGACTGAAGCAATATCGACTATTGTTTATGTTACGTTTTCTACTCGCAAGGTCGTGACCCCATGCAATCGTTAATCTTGTTAATGGTTAACATAACATTCTTTCGTTGCGCTGACGATTTAAGAGGGACCAGTATTAAAAATTGTTCTATTTTAGTTATATGAGAATCTCAGGAACAATTCAAAACAAAAATTGTACCAATTAATGTTATCGATTGCCACGTGTTTATAATTTGATGAAGAGTGTAACCATTAATTATATATGCTTCCTCTTCCTCATGAAAAAAAGGAAGATAGTCTTTTTAAGGAAGTTCCATGCGTTTATAATTTTTTATAAGATAAATATAAGCAATAGGATTTACCATTTTACTTTTCTCCATCAATATTTCGAGATCTTACAGGCAGGGTCTAAGTGAATAACATAATGAGGCCTTATAAAAGGTAAGTCTTATCTTTTTTGGGCCCTAGTATAATAACGACAGAGTCAAAATTGTATCACACTTTTTAAATAATAAAATTTGAATACGCGAGAGTTACGACGGAAGGAATATCGTATTTTGCCTTGTATAATGCATACCCACGTTTTTAGCCCAAACTTTCGGGGAAAAAATCTAGCCAGCAACGAAGGAATTAATGTCCTCAAAATTAAGGTTTTTGATATTTTATAATAATTATAAATATAAAAAGTTTTTAAATAAAATATTATAACAGATGGCGCCTACTATTTTGCATACTGATATCGTTATTGATTTCTAGAGTTAATTTTTTAACTTATAATTATAAGTAAAACTTTAAAAACAATTATAAAGATACGTAAGTAGTATTACCCGTATATAACGCGCATCTTTATTTTTCCCTCGCAAATCTGGACAACAAGGTACTGTACATATTATACGCGGCAAAATACGGCAATTTGTAACAAATGCCTTGTGCTTTGTAACAAGTGATTGAGGTCTGAGCCAAATGATGCCTATTTACTTATTAGGTCTATTTCCTCGTTATGCTAAAACAAAACACTCGCTTATGTCAGATTATTGTTATAAAAAGTGAACATAGAAGCTATTCTTACGCTTCACACTGTTGATTCTATAATTTTCACTTTCATTTTCTAACATAATGGTAAAGAATGTCCCTGTTTCCACCAGTGGTCGAGTGAATAAAACCACTGATCACTGTTGTGGTCGTGGGTTCCGTTTCACCAACGGGCTGGCCACATAGTGTTTTCCAAGTTTTCTTTACGTTTGTTACACCTAAATAGGGACATTTCCCATAGAAAGTCCTCTCGGGAGGCATTCCCAACTCGGCAGATTGCCCATGTGTTGCGTTAAAGTATACAAATAATCCAATTCAATATGTTTACACATCGTTCAGTGAAATTCACATTCGGCAAACTTATAACTTAATAAGGAAAACGCTAAGGAAGTTTACCAAAAATGCACATTTTTGTTGAATTTCCTTAGCGTTTTCATTGCATTTGATGATCCTGTTCTGTACTTCGCAATTCTCGTTCATATGAAGAAATTGTTCCTAAATTTTCAAAGCCGGTGAGTATATTTACGAGATAATATGTGATCTCTACAAATTTAATGTCATTCTTATTCCTCTAATTGAATTTGCTTTTATCCCAATTAATGAATTCGAAAAAATCCACCACATTATCACAAGTTCTAGCTTCGTATAGTTACCAGAGCCGTAACTAGCCATTCCTGTGCCCTGTGCAAGAATTTGCATTTAGACCCCTTAATTTATTTGGTTTGGGAAAATAATAAAACAAATATATTACAATAGATTTTTAATAAGATTTATTTTAATTGAACTTTTCTGGCTTTCATTTCGGCGAATTCATTAATTACATGATCATAATTAATATTTTTAATGATAGTGTATTCTATTGAAATAATAGAAATATTGGACAATCGTTCTTGCCCGATAGTTAATCTTAATAAATTTTTTATTAATTTTAACTTGCTAAAACTTCTCTCGCACGAAGCAATAGAAACGGGAAGAGTTAGAAAGAAGAGCGACATTGATATTTGGGTAAGACTCAATTAAACCAAAATCATGAAGAGCCTGTAGAATATTAAGCGGAGATGCAGTTTTTATATTTTGTATAAGAGTCGTTACTTCAAACTTAAAACTTTCAATTTCACTTATGAATTCGTACTTTTTTTAATCTTTGCTATATTTAATAGCGAGATCTGCAGCTGATTTTTTTAAAAATCAGCAACACTCATGTATTGTAAAGAAGAGCCATAGAGAAAGCAAAAATCAGCCTTTTTTCAGTAGCATTTTAAAGACCTCGGGGGCCCCTTCGAGGCCCTACTCGGCCGCATAGTTCGCTTACCGCTTAATCCGCCGTTGAGGTATACAACACATATGCGTACCACTACAAATCAAAAAGTTATGTCAGAATTTCTTCACGCCTTTTACAATCTCGAGACTAAGATTTTATTCGAGAGTTACCACGTTTTCTATTTAGCAATTTAGCAATTAAAAAAATCTTCGGGCAGATTTATTTTTCTTACAAAATGTTACCTTTACAGATTTCTAGCTCTGCACACTGTAGAAAAATCTAGAAATACAGTTTTGTATATCATAATAATATTAATCGTCGCCAGAGAGGTCTATAAAGTAGAGAAAAAATCTATAAATTTGAAAACTATAAACATAAATTTTAATTTCTCAAAAAATAAATAAACAAAATTTCAAAAGTCGCTACTTTTGGCTGATTTGTCTGCGGTCTCCGCCACATCACTACGTCCCTCTAAAATTCGCCACGGGGAACACTAGTGAGCAGACATCTAGGATCTAAATAAGGCAAAATGTAATCGCCAATAAAAAGGAGGAAAAATTTAAGATTTAAAACTATAATTTCTTTTGAACAGCAGTTTCGGCCCCCTTCCAAGTGGGCCCTGTGCGAATGCACCTGTTGCACCTGCCTAGTTACGGCTCTGATAGTTACAATTGAAAAAATGCCATTTGTCATACTTCATTATTTATATTAAGATCTAATTACAGTAGAGCATCGATTATCCGACCCCCGATTAACCGTCACATCGGTTAACCGACCGTTCTAGTCGGCAAATTTCAAATGTCCGCTAGTGATGTGGCATTACAATATTTGGCTACGTCTTGGCTACTTTAATATTATTTTTGTTAAATTTTTGCGTGTTTTAGCTGGCATTAACGTCTCGACCATTGAAGGGAGGCCAGTATTTAAACGAGACTTAATTTTCTAATTATGAGTGGTTGTTTGTTTTGTGAGCAATAAACACAATTTAAAAATAATTTTTAATGATACAATAGCGACGATTATTATTAAAAAAATTTGTTAGGCTAAACATCAATGAAAATTCAACACGAAGTTGGCTAACAGCGATATATTAATAAACTAATTACATGGGATATACTAATATCCTAATATACTCTACTAATAATGTATCTTTTCCCTTCTTTTCGGTTATCCGATTTTTTCAGTTATCCGACCAACCTGAGTTCCCAATTGAGTCGGATAATCGATGCTCAACTGTAATTCATAAAAATTTTTCTCTATCAAAGATTAAATTAGAATTAATGGGATAAAGTAACACAACACAGGAGATCTGTCAAGAGAGTGTCTCCCGAGAGGATTTCCTACTGAAAATGAGCCCAATTCACTTGTTACAGACGTAAATAGAGAAAAGACTAGTTTTAAATTATATTCTTTGTTTCATATCAAACTCTTTAAATAATAAATTCCCAGACAAGTTGTAGTTTTAAATTGCTGAAAAACTCCAGAAGTTAGTATCTTATCCAATATGAAAATCTGAAATTAAAGAATATTCAAATTCTTGTCCAAAATACAGTATAAGTCAAAATAAACAATTAAATCTCTAAAATGCTTCTTCCGCATGAATCCCTGCAATACGGTACTTCGCACCAATCTCCATAATATTCCTTGATACATACTGTATCTCACATCTCCATACAAATCTCTACAGTTTCTCTTTATATAAATTTACATCTAAATCTCTACAGTATCTTTTAATATAAACTTCATACAAACTTCTCTGGTATCTCAACATAAGTTATTTCTTCACGCAAATGTCTTTAGTAAGCCTATCTTCTTCATACAAATTTCCATATAAAGCTCTTCATGCCAAATAACTCTCTGTAAGTAACAAGTAATGTGACGAAAATAATTTTCGAAAATGATTTCAAATGTTAAGTCAATGGACAAAACTAAATTTATTAAAATTTTAAGCAACTCGACGTTGTCACGATTGCATTTTCACGTTTCTTACAAGTTAGAATTACCAAACAGAACATTCTTATCTCTTATATTGACGTAACAGTATCGCTAGCTCTAGCTTACAAAATTATATTTAATGTGTATCGTGTGTCGATTCTATCAAGTAATTAATCAAATATAATTGGGTTTTGTGTCATTTTAATTGGATACAACATATATGTGCCCAGAAAATGTTAACTTATTTACACAAGACGGGCATTATTACTAATATTGCGTAATATAGAGTGACGTAAAATGATCTTTATTACCTCAGTTTAACGTAGTAAAACGTCACAACAAACGAGGAACGTTTTTAAGCACGTGCGCTAAGGTACATTAAACGAATTAATGCGAATCTTAATTTGTTAAAATGTAATTAATAACACATTTGAATTGTTTTATAGTAATTTAGTTATATACCATTATGCAATTTGATAACATACATTTTTTTGGATGAGAAAAAACTTGGCATGACGATAATTTGAACTTGAAAACACAGTAACATTTCACGATTCCAAGTATAGAACGTCGTGGGATGCGTTGTTTACTACTCGAAGTAACTTAGAATCTCCATCCTGTTGAATGTAGAATGCCATTTTTAACGATTGTTTATCTAACAATCACTCGACAACGACTCGTCTTAAAAATAAACGTAACGGTAGAGAAACGAGCGGAGATTTACTCGATAGTAACACGATCTGACGCCATCGAAAACAAGCAACAAGATGCAGCTGGTTGTTTTCTAAATACCATTATCCGTTTTAGTGTAACACGTGGCAAGTTTATGGTTAAAACCGCCACTCGGATGTTAGCGTAACAAGCGTATACATTCTGTGGTTAGTAACCGGGAATGTCCGCAGATAAGGAGCGCGATCACGACCTCAAAAACTCTCCACCAGATAAAAATAGAAAAGGAATTTAAAATTAAGAATGCTAACGTCACCTAGACCCACTTTCACTAACTGATAACGTTATCCAGATATAGACGAAAGGTATTCATTTAATTAAAGATACAACACTAGTTGTATTGATTAGTCTCATTGATAAAACTGTAGATTTATTTTATTTTTTGGAGCAGTTTTATGTTAAATATATAGAAAAGTGTTTTGTTTCTCTATCATTCTATAAAATCTAGAACATTGTACTACATTGTATGCCAGAAATTACGTATAAGCTAAACAAGATATAGCTTAGGGCCTCACCTTACGATCTATTCTCAAAGAAGGTTTATATACAGTATATTGCTATTATTATTTGGTGGGAGGAAGGGCCTTTTTTATATTGTAGTACAGTGTCACAAGTCTAAACCAGGCTCTGGTGTGCCGTTAAAAATAACTAACTTGTAAGATGTATGCTTATAAATGTGCTCCTTTTGCATGAATTTATGATAGAGAAACATCATTTCCATAATTTTCATAATATTTTATACACATTCTTATACATTCCTATAGCAAAAATAATATAAATCAGGCGTAGAAGTGCATTTTAAGTCGTTTAAATGTAGTTTCGCACATACCAAAAATCACTCTTAAATGGTTAAATTCGTTAAAAATTCTCATAAAAATGTAATATTAATAAAATAAAATAACAAAATTTAATAATTTTACAAAAAAATAAATTAAAATTTTAATTTTTTAAAAGTTTATAAAGTATGAAATTCGATTTTAACACTGACTTAAAAAAAGATTTAATAAAGATTATTGACCTGAGATAACATTTATATATAGACATACTTATTCTCTAAAGGTGATTTCATTATTAAGTAATAAAATATACCTCGTCACATATTAATAAATCGATATATGAATAATTTATTACACATTCAAAATCGATTTTTCTGTTACATTTCTAATGCTTTCACTCTAATACAACTTTGCTTATGCATAGGATACACTTAAAAAACTGCAAATTCCTTGATTCTTTTTGAAAATTTGCTAATTAAATACTCTATTAATCCTTTCAAATTATTGAATTTATCTAAAACATTTTACTTTCTCTAAAAACAGAAGTGAACTTACTTAATCTTACAAAAAATCAATACTTGTACTACCAAATCTTACTAAAGAATAGTAAAAATTAATATTCCACCCACTAAAACTCAAGAAAATCTACTAAATATTACTTAGATCAATAATTATTCTATTATATTCTACTAAAAATAAGTAGACCCAGTAGACATCAATATTTATTCTACTAAAAACCAATTAGAATCAATGAGAAGTAAGTTATACAAATCATTTTATACGAGTTGTACACATTACTTTTCGCCGATTATATAAATTAAAATTAAAAGAGTATTTAATTAAAAAATTACGTTTTCTTTACTAAAAGTCAATAAAAGTTAACTAGAACCACGCGAAATAAACGAGACGCAAGCAATGTATAAATTATGTATGAATTATGCCGTACTTAAGTACTGTATTGTACAGTACATTACTCTTCAATATTGCAATGTAGTTTGCTTGCTGAAGAGCAATATATACAATTACAGCATATGTATTATTGGAAACCATGTTAATTAATTTATTAGAAATTTGGCATTCATTGCTTCTAGAATGCATTATTAACTGTTTTAATTCGTGTTCGGCTTCCGTTCAACTCACGAAAACGAAATTTGGATCATATTTTGTGATTAATAAACACTTTTAAATCTGTCTTAGTCATATATAATTCATAAAATGTATAATTCATACGAAAAGTAATGCAAAAGGCTTCATTACCACACAAAAGATACGAGAACTGCCATTGTTGAGGTATCAATAAGAGACAGATGATTACACGATCGCCTTCAACTTTCTTATGATAAATTATTAACATTTTCTTAATTTTACTTGATAAAATCGAACTTTAATATAAGAAAATTTATTAATTATGTTAACATAAATTTTGGCACTTATTACTCCTAGAACCAATCATCGGAATGCATTCTTAACAGACGTCATTTGTACTGGGCTTCCGTTCGATGCACAAAAAAAAAAAAGAAAAAAAATTGGATCATATTTTGAGCTAAAAAACATTTTAAAGTATTTATTAATTATATCTAACATTTAAAACACATCGTTCGTATGAAAAACAGTCTAAACGACTTCATTACCACACATCGAAGAGTCCACAATATACAGCAAATCTCCATAGAATTGCCATTGTTGAGGAATCGATAAGAGACATTGCTGATTGCACGATTTGCCTACACGATGAATTATTAACTTTTTCATTTCATAAAATTGAATTTTGATATAAGAAATTTGAATCCATCAACGAAAACAGCGAGATGTTATGGCTGCATGTTTCAAATTTCTTGTTTGAAATGCCGCTTAAAATATCCGAAAGACCGGAAATGCTTGACATTAAAATTTAATAATTTACATGCTACAGCATTTTAAAAATGTATTATTTTAATTATTATATTATTTGTTTAAAATTTTGCAATAAATTTCAAAATTCATAGAGATAATGGAGGAAAGCATCAGTTATCTTTGCCTTTGTCTAAACTGACATGCAATTACAGTACTGAATTTTAAAATTTATGATTGTAAATAATAATAATAATAATAATATATAATTTTAATTTAAAAAATTTACTTTATTATAAACGATTCTATGAATAAGTTTAACTTAAGTCGAATTTCATTTGATTTATAATCGTTACAGTAATGAACTATTTTATGTAACGTTCATATAATAAATATACATCTATAGAGACACTTTGGTTGAGATAACGCACGCTTTTACGTCAATTTGACGTCATTTTTACACTCGTTCGTTATAAAAATGAGCTAATGACGTCATATTGGTGTAAATGCACGCGTTACCTCAACCAATCAATCTGTAATATCAACCAATCAAGTAATATGTAAACCCAAAAAATATTTATGATTATAATTATTCTAATTATTAAATTATAAATTATAATTCAAATAAATTTAAGCAACTTTTTATAGTATTATTCATTACTTTGGTAAAAATATAAAAATAAACAAAATATTACATCACCTGCCGTATAAAAACGCAACTAACAATGTTTTATTAACAACATCCGCATAAAATAATTTATTTTTTACTAAATATTACTCAAATTAAATAATGCTAAATATAAAATACAAAAGATAATATTTTAATAATTAAAAACTAATAATCATACATTAAAACTTTACATCTCTTCTGTTTTATATTTAACACATGTATACTGTAATTTTTCTTTTCAAATGAGTCATTTATCATTTTGAATTTAATATGATATAATAAAAATAAATTTAAAAATATAAAAATTTTATATATAATTGTTTTATATTTAAGAATTTATCGTGAATAAACAGACCAATTATCTCTAATGCTATAAATATTGAGTAATGAAATGCCAGCGATGCGTATCACATTGTATTGCATAAAATATGGTAATATTATATTTATGGATTTAAAATTGCGGTTTAAAGCATATGTCTTCACAATTTTTAATGTCATTTTACAATTTTTTCCAGTTTAAAAATTGTATATGTTTATTGGCCACTGGTGGGCCACGCTTGGCCACTGGTATGCCACGCTTGATTTATAGTTAGAACTACAGCAACACCATCTATCAACGAATAATTGAAACTCTAGTCTTTATCAAAAAATTCAATACATTATTTTATTTATTTTTTCATTAATTAACAAGAAAAACTATTTAAATATTCGTAAAGGATATTAATTTTTGTTGTAGTGCATTGTAATAATTACCCTCATACCTACCCACTCAGCGGCGCCCGCAGACTGTAAAAAGACGTAACGTAATTTATGGAAAGATTCTTCATTTCAAACACCCGTTGTTTCGAATAAAATACTTAAGTAAATAAAGTAGAGAAGGGCTATTTTTTGTTTAATTTTTTCATTCTTTTCGTTCTGGGCATTTTTTCCTTGCACATCAGGGTTCGACTAGGTCCACAATGAGTGGGCATGATAGTAAGGGGGGCTCGACATATCATCCTCTAAAAATGCCTAAGTCTCTATCCAGATCATCTAGAGCAGTGTTTTTCAACCTTTTTGAATACGCGACCCCTTTACAAGTTAAAAAATTCTGGCGACCCCCTAGGGCAGGGGTCGGCAACCTGCGGCTCTTTGGACGTAAAGCTGCGGCTCTTTAGTTCCATAAGCAAATATTATTTATTTTATCAAAAACAAAAACATTTAAAAATCGTTCTGAATTGATTAACGAGGATTAGGCACCGATTCTATCTCTCAGCCACTTGCACTCGCTTTCCACCGCACCCCTCCCCCGTGACACGCGTCGTCACTGTCGTCAGTCTGTCGGAAGCTTTCGAATGACGCCGTCGTCGGATGTTCCTATGAGGTTTAATTCGCTTTCGACGCAAGACAATTTGGCGTCTTCACCAGTGCTTTGGTTATGACGAATAGTTGGTTGTTTCGAGTAAAAGAGTTAGAAGCGAATTATCTTCTCAAAGTTATGTAAAAATTTTGTGGCTCTTTAAAAACTTTGAAATTTTGTAAATTGTAATTTTTGGCTCTTCCGACTCAAAAGGTTGCCGACCCCTGG
>NW_019384964.1:150798-151811 GCF_000671375.1 Centruroides sculpturatus | reverse complement strand
AATACAGTAGAGCGTCGTTTATCCGAATCAATTGGGGACTGGGGTTGTTCGGATAACTTATTTTTCGGATAACCAATTATGTACGAAAAAATATATTAATTTATCCTGTGTTGAAATTTTTCTCCATTGCATGTCGCTTTGCGTTGAATTTTCGTCGATGTTAAGCCTAACAAAGATTATTGTATCGTTAAAAATTATTTTTTTATTTTTGAACAAACAAAATAAATATATTGAAAAATATAAAAACAATAAAAAATTATACTTCAGAAGTTAATTTAGTATCAAAAACGTAAAATATTTGAGTAGCGCAAGACATAGCCAAAGATTACAGCGCCACAGCACTGGCGAAAATTTAAATTTGCCGACTGGAATTCTTTCGGATGATTGACGTTTCGGATAACCGACCTTCGGATAAACGACGCTCTACTGTAGATTCATCATGTGACTACAGCTCTTGTTTACAACCTAAAATAAAAATAAAGGATAGTCGCTCGTGGACGCTGTTTAATTTTGCTAATTCAATCGTACGAACCAATAATCACACTATTAAAAAATAACACGACAAGATACTCAGAGTAACATGTTTTCGCACAGTTAGCGAAAATGAACGGCACTTAATTCTCTTAAAAGACTATAGCATCCACGAGTCCGTATCCAATTTCGTGTCCATAACGAACTCTTTTTTCTGGCACGCCTTCCTTTTAATATCTATGTCTATATCTATATCTATATCTATATATAAAAATGGACATGTATGTCCCTATATTTCACTTTTCCGCAAAAACTACACATCGCACGTGAATGGTGTTTGTATGTGGTGGTAGCCCCAAGTCTCTATTCGTGCATAGGGGTGGTTGCGTCTCGATAGCTATAAGGGTGCGGGAGATATGAGGCTGAAAGTGGTTGAAAGTGGCTTTCTATTTAGAATGTTTTGTTCGAATTTGTTCGAATTAAATTCGAACATAAAATTCGAATATTGGTTCGATTATAGAACGATTGTAAACGTTCCAGAA
>NW_019384964.1:149180-150101 GCF_000671375.1 Centruroides sculpturatus | reverse complement strand
CAGTCAGTGAGTGAGTACTTTTCTACTTTTTATTTCTTTTTGCAAATCAGCTCAACACTTTTTCGGCTATCATTTTCTGGGGTGGGCCGTATCCACCCAGGTCCCTCCCTGGCTACACCCATGGTTGAGACGTAAATATCGATCAAAAAACCAATTGTACTGTAAAATAAACAGGTCAACCTTCTCGCTGAAATTGTAGTTTTTTTAATGTAGTGTAGGACCTACAAACACTTGTCTTTTTCTTTTACCCGCGACCCCCCGTGTAAGGCTTCGCGACCCCCAGGTTGAAAAACACTGATCTAGAGAGACAGGTTGACGCTTTTATCTGGTCATCTAAATAGAGAAATATTTATTATAGGGTTTGATGGTTTGATTTTCAATGAAATCTATTGATTAAAACTTTTAAAACAGAATTAAAAAACATTCACTGGTATAAAGCTGGGCACCTTAACAGGGAATAATGATAGTAGACTTGCTAATCCGGCCAATCCTTGCGCTAACCAATGAATGTAGAGCGTCGTTTATCCGAATCAATTGGGGACTGGGGTTGTTCGGATAACTTATTTTTCGGATAGCCAATTATGTACGAAAAATATACAGTAGAGCGTCGATTTTCCGAATCAATTGGGGACTGGGCTGTCCGGATAACTGATTTACGTACGAAAAAATAGTTTAACGTATCCGATGTCAAAATTTTTCTCCATTGTGTGTCGCTTCGCGTTGAATTTTCGTCGATGTTAAGCCTAACAAAGACTATTGTATCGTTAAAAATTATTTTTTTATTTTGTACAAACAAAATAAATATATTGAAAAATATAAAAACAATAAAAAAACTTATACTTCAGATGTTAATTTAGTATCAAAAACGTAAAATATTTGAGTAGCCCAAGACATAGCCAGATTTTGAAGCTCCACAGCACT
>NW_019384964.1:143029-147424 GCF_000671375.1 Centruroides sculpturatus | reverse complement strand
GGACCTAATTCTTGCAATTCTGTGAAAACGGGTAAGTTAGCTATAATGTAATTATCTTAATCTTCACTATCGTTACTTTTTGCCCAGCGAAGCGGGTCCTTGCAGCTAGATTCTAGATTACTTAGAAAAACAGTCTTTTATATATATATAGAAAAACTATATTACATACAAATAAAAACCCAGCGAAGCGGGTCCTTGCAGCTAGTAGTATATGAAACTACTCCGATTCCTATTATAAGCACATCGCTAGCATCCATGTTTGCTCTCTGTTACAAATCGGGCAACTTGTTTCTTCGTGTGCTCGAACATCGCCGAATGTCAACAGGTTTTTGTCCCGGACGAAAAATCGTCTTATCACTTTCATAGAAACGGAAACGATCATACTAGGAGTAAGAGGATAATTGAGAGACCGGATTAGCAAGAATGTATATTTTGAACAAATAATTTTGGCCTGATTAACAAGTCATTTTTCAATCTCTCTAAAGAAAATTGTCTTACGAAAACTATCATAGAACTGTATACATTACTTTTTGTTTTCAGTTATAATTCTTTTACGTAATTCATTTTTTTATTATAATTGTATTTATATCTATGTAATTTGATAAAATCATTTATGATTATAATTTTCTGTACAAATTTTTGTAATGAGTCCGAATTTTTAAAATCCTATTTTATTTTGAAATTTGTTTTAAATTAACAATTTAAAATAAGTATGCACTTATTCAGTTAAAATTTGAAAAATTTTCTAAGAGATCAACTGAAAAACATACGAAAAACACTATGCCTCTGATGGCAACAATAATGTAGCTACAGACTTACGATAACATTTGCTATCAATCAGACATTCACAATTCCATTCTCTTTCGAGATACCTAAGTGAGCGGGATTGCACTCTGAGCTTATTGCCCAACTTTCCCAACGGCACTCATCAGTACCTAGTTATTAAATTAATGAGGGGCCGTAAAATGTAAGTTGGCACGAAATGCATCTACATTATCCAAATAAAATATAATTAAACCTTAAGTTTTGGATCATTGAATTACCAGTAGTGTTCCTGCAGACTCAGGATTACAGAGTTTTGAACAATTATCTAATTGGAATATAGCCAGTGATTCTTTTCTATAGCTCATTTTTGATTGTATAATTGTTTGAAAGATTCTGGACCCTTCTTCTAAATCATAATGAAGAATTTGGAATAAGAATTTTTTTAAGCTTTACATTGAGAAATTTTATTTTTTTATTTGGTTTCTTTGCTTTAGTCATCTCCATCTGATTTTTGATTCCATATAAGTTTTTATATTATACTACAGCCCCTTGTTATAATGCAGATTCAGATATATCACACTTTTTTTGGTCACCAAAATTTTAAATCACCAATTGCCATTAAATTTCTTTTTGCAACGAAATACAGTATTTGCTGGTGCTATGGGTGGAACAATAAATTCGTGTATTTTATAAAAAGGTCCAGGAGTGGAGATAGAGAGGTGTCATATCACGGGATGGGTAGGACTTAAGAATTTATTCGTTAGTAACATTTATATTTTTTTCATAAAACTCATCCCTATCCTCAAACTTAAGCCTTTTGTCATTTTATAGTAATTAAAAATAGTGTTTTTATCACAAAATCTATTAACAGATGGCGCCACACATTTATTTTACTTAACAATACCTAAGTTATTTTTTAAATATAAACTCATAGCAGCTGGGAAAGTTACGCAACTCATTACTGGATATTTTTTGTTACTACAGGAATATTTTAAATTACATTAAAAGCAGCACGTGTAAATTTATACTCACACCGCATTGACCATTTATTATATTAGTTAAGGAAGAAAGGTAAGAATTGACTGCTTTGCATACGCAGAATGACAAATCGCTTTAATTTAGCGCNTGTAAACGTTCCAGAAAATTGATCAAATTGAAAATAGTTCGTTTGACTGGACGTAAAAATTCTCCAATTAGTCTGGAAACGGGGGACCTAATTCTTACATTCTGTGAAAACGGGTAAGATTGCTATAATGTAATTATCTTAATCTTCACTATCGTTACTTTTTGCCCAGCGAAGCGGGTCCTTGCAGCTAGATTCTAGATTACTTAGAAAAACAGTCTTTTATATATATATAGAAAAACTATATTACATACAAATAAAAACCCAGCGAAGCGGGTCCTTGCAGCTAGTAGTATATGAAACTACTCCGATTCCTATTATAAGCACATCGCTAGCATCCATGTTTGCTCTCTGTTACAAATCGGGCAACTTGTTTCTTCGTGTGCTCGAACATCGCCGAATGTCAACAGGTTTTTGTCCCGGACGAAAAATCGTCTTATCACTTTCATAGAAACGGAAACGATCATACTAGGAGTAAGAGGATAATTGAGAGACCGGATTAGCAAGAATGTATATTTTGAACAAATAATTTTGGCCTGATTAACAAGTCATTTTTCAATCTCTCTAAAGAAAATTGTCTTACGAAAACTATCATAGAACTGTATACATTACTTTTTGTTTTCAGTTATAATTCTTTTACGTAATTCATTTTTTTATTATAATTGTATTTATATCTATGTAATTTGATAAAATCATTTATGATTATAATTTTCTGTACAAATTTTTGTAATGAGTCCGAATTTTTAAAATCCTATTTTATTTTGAAATTTGTTTTAAATTAACAATTTAAAATAAGTATGCACTTATTCAGTTAAAATTTGAAAAATTTTCTAAGAGATCAACTGAAAAACATACGAAAAACACTATGCCTCTGATGGCAACAATAATGTAGCTACAGACTTACGATAACATTTGCTATCAATCAGACATTCACAATTCCATTCTCTTTCGAGATACCTAAGTGAGCGGGATTGCACTCTGAGCTTATTGCCCAACTTTCCCAACGGCACTCATCAGTACCTAGTTATTAAATTAATGAGGGGCCGTAAAATGTAAGTTGGCACGAAATGCATCTACATTATCCAAATAAAATATAATTAAACCTTAAGTTTTGGATCATTGAATTACCAGTAGTGTTCCTGCAGACTCAGGATTACAGAGTTTTGAAGAATTATCTAATTGGAATATAGCCAGTGATTCTTTTCTATAGCTCATTTTTGATTGTATAATTGTTTGAAAGATTCTAGACCCTTCTCCTAAATCATAATGAAGAATTTGGAATAAAAAATTTTTTAAGCTTTACATTGAGAAATTTTATTTTTTTATTTGGTTTCTTTGCTTTAGTCATCTCCATCTGATTTTTGATTCCATATAAGTTTTTATATTATACTGCAGCCCCTCGTTATAACGCAGATTCAGATATATCACACTTTTTTTGGTCACCAAAATTTTAAATCACCAATTGCCATTAAATTTCTTTTTGCAACGAAATACAGTATTTGCTGGTTCTATGGGTGGAACAATAAATTCGTGTATTTTATCACCAAAATTTATTTTGGTGATAAAAAGGTCCAGGAGCGGAGAAAGAGAGGTGTCATATCACGGGATGGGTAGGACTTAAGATTTTATTCGTTAGTAACATTTATATTTTTTCATAAAACTCATCCCTATCCTCAAACTTAAGCCTTTTGTCATTTTATAGTAATTAAAAATAGTGTTTTTATCACAAAATCTATTAACAGATGGCGCCACACATTTATTTTACTTAACAATACATAAGTTATTTTTTAAATAAAAACTCATAGCAGCTGGGAAAGTTACGCAACTCATTACTGGATATTTTTTGTTACTACAGGAATATTTTAAATTACATTAAAAGCAGCACGTGTAAATTTATACTCACACCGCATTGACCATTTATTATATTAGTTAAGGAAGAAAGGTAAGAATTGACTGCTTTGCATACGCAGAATGACAAATCGCTTTAATTTAGCGCCTCCAATGATCTAAGGCAATGGTTCTCAACTGGGGGTACTAGCGTAAATCAAAGGGGTACATCTTTCATTATAAAATGGCGTATGTTAATCAATTTGCTGTAAATTATTAACACAAGAAACGACAAAAACCTGCTTTAAAATATCCCAGCGTGAACACCGATTTCCCTTTTAACAGTCTAAACAACTTGTTTATCCACCTGATTTACCTGTCTATTTGTGCCATTAGTGCTGAGTGAACCTGTAGTCGAGTAAAATTACAGTTTAACCGAGCATTAATTTTAGAATAAAAAAAATTTTTTTTCTATTGTATAATTATTTCTCAATAAGATTGGGGCTTTTCGTGTTTTACTGGGCTACTGGTATTAGGAATAACGAGGCCTGGATCCTATCTAGGGTTGCCACCTCAGAACTTAGTCTCGCCCGGAGACGATGATTTAAGAAACAAAAACAACCCATATGCATACATATACAGTTTTTTTATTTATATAAATCCCATAAAAAACAATTAAG
>NW_019384964.1:141182-142009 GCF_000671375.1 Centruroides sculpturatus | reverse complement strand
CCAAATATATATATTTTTTTGAGGGTCCAACAGACCGTTTGTTATGTAATGCTATTTAACCTGCTCAAGTCTATATACTATAACTTACCATTAATCAACCAACATGAACACTGATTATGAAACTATCAGCTATGTACGCTATATCATTTCTCTCAATAGACATCTCTTGACAGAACAATCACAAGAAAGAGTACATCCACATAGCATGCAGCAGCACTGCGCCTATGCCAGTTATAGATGTTATGTCTTTAAGCCAACAACTACCACACTAGTAATTCGGTACACAGGGGAAGAAATATATGCGACGGTTTGCATATAATTTTGTACATATTTATTTCAACTTGCACAACCCGGAGAAATATTAATTAACCCCGGAGCCCGGAGATAACTCACTCGATCCCGGAGTCTCCACGTCAAACCCGGACAGGTGGCAATCCTAATCCTATCCCCACCATGCGATACATGTCATTGCATGCGTGCATTACTTGATATTTAGCAAATTTATACGTTATGTTTGTTACAAAAGTTGAAAGATTCATGTATTGTTCTGCATGTTATAAATTCGCAGCCATTACTTTCAAGGTCAGTACACAATTATAATCTCTAACAACGTGGGAACCAAATTTTGAAAAAATTGCTGAAGATTTATCGCAACAAATATCCCATTAAATTTTGTTGTAAAAATTATTGTAGAATAATTAAAATTTTCTTTAATTATAATTATTTATTTTTAGGAAATGTAATTTATGCATGTATTGAAATGACTTCTGTGATTTTATATAATATACTTGTCAAATAATAATAAATAAATGTATGTACCTGATTAA
>NW_019384964.1:123486-139733 GCF_000671375.1 Centruroides sculpturatus | reverse complement strand
GTGGGAATCAAATTTTGAAAAAATTGCTGAAGATTTATCGCAACAAATATCCCATTAAATTTTGTTAGAAATTATTGTAGAATAATTAAAGTTTTCTTTAATTATAATTATTTATTTTTAGGAAATATAATTTATGCATGTATTGAAATGACTTCTGTGATTTTATATAATATACTTATCAAATAATAATAAATAAATGTATGTACCTGATTAAATTTATTATTATTTATGTAAATTAAGTAATTCGCTTTTAGTTATAGTTAGTTTTTTTTATGGTGCTCAGTTATAAGGACTGTATACATCTAATGCAGTAATTATAAATTTACATACAAAAATATAAAGGGTACTTGAGAAACAACTAATGGGCTAATGGGGTACATCAACAAAAAAGGCTGAGAACCACTGATCTAAGGTGAGTTCACAAGCTGTCACTTCGCTTCAGTCAGAGATGAATTCTCCTAGTTTATTTTTAAATTATACTTTTCTAAATCTGCGCCTTCTTCCGTGCTTATATCTAATTTGACATTTTCGAAAAAGAAAATGAATTCTGTCCATCGTTTACTGAGTAAACTGTCTAGAATTTTGGACCAAAACACTATGAATTACTATAATCTATTGATGCCCAATGAAGTTAATTGTACTGTACAGTACATAGGGAGTCAAGGTATTTACCTTGACCCTCTAATTACCAGTGGTATATAAAACAATGAAATACCGGTACAAACTTTCAAAACTTGCTGATATGACGGAGACTTTGAAATTTAGACTTATTGGTATTACTGCTGTCCAATGTTTTGTGAGAAAGTTTTCTAAAATTAACTTATTAAAAGGAGCATTCGTAATAAACTCTCAATGGAAATTATTAACGGTTTTTTATTAGCTTCCAAAAGTACTAATAAAGAATGTTTTTCGTTAAATGACTGTCAAAAAATGCTAAATGTTATGAATTTGTTTTAAATGCTTTTTGTATAGTTTTGTTTGCTTAATGGTGGAGGGACTCGTGCTATTTCATTACTTCTTTTTCTTTGCCAATGCATCAATATGATCTAGGTCAAGGTTTCCAAAGTTATAACCACGGACTCCTCCTCATAGCAAAAACCTGACCATGAAGCCCCAAGTGAAATACTGTAACTCTATATAGCTACATACAGTAATAGCAAAATTATAAATTTAACTTTGATGTCTTGAATACAGGGCCGGATCATCGAATAGACAAATGAGACAAATGTCTAGGGCCCGGATTTTTGAGGGGCCCGGTCAAACTGTCTATTTTGAAAAGATTTGTAAATAAGATAGTTTACTTTTCTGTTGGCCAACTGTATATAATAAACAAATAAACAAAANATAAATAGTGCTAGTGAATCATGCTTGCAGGCAATAAAATATTTTAATTTACTGGAAATAATTTATACCTTTTTTTCGGCTTCTACGTATAGGTGGAACATTTTAGAAAAAAGTTTTGCCGCAAATAATAAACATTTTACAGTAAAAAAGTTATGTACTAGGAGATGGTCTTGTAGAGCTGATGCAGTTAAGGCAATTCGCTTTGGGTTTGACCAAATAAAAACTGCTCTTCTTGAAATATCTTTAGACGAATCTCAGAAATGTTCTGTTAAAGAAGAATCACGAAAAATAGCAAACAAAATGAATACTTTAAAATTCATTTTGTTAACAGTTATTTGGGATAAAATTCTTTCCAGAATAAATGCAAGTAGTCAATCCTTACAAAATCCTACTTTGCCACTCTCGTTTGCAGTAAATATTTTTGACAATTTATATGATNTTAAATCAGGCTATATTATTGCTACTATTAATAATTAAATACTAAGTACTGAGCATTTAATTATTAATAGTAATAGTAATGTAGCTTGATCTAATCCAACATTCATTTAGCTTTAATAAAACTATTGGGCTTACAGATGTTTATATTTGTATAAATTTTTAAATACAGCCAAATGATTGCCAGATTACATCAGGCTATATTAATATTACTTGGGGTACATCAACAAAAAAGGCTGAGAATCACTGATCTAAGGTGAGTTCACAAGCTGTCACTTCGCTTCAGTCAGGGATGAATTCTCCTAGTTTATTTTTAAATTATACTTTTCTAAATCTGCGCCTTCTTCCGTGCTTATATCTAATTTGACATTTTCAAAAAAGAAAACGAATTCTGTTCATCGTTTACTGAGTAAACTGTCTAGAATTTTGGACCAAAACACTATGAATTACTATAATCTATTGATGTCCAATGAAGTTAATTGTACTGTACAGTACATAGTTCATTGTTTTATATACCACTGGTAATTAGAGAGTCAAGGTATTTACCTTGACTCTCTAATTACCAGTGGTATATAAAACAATGAAATACCGGTAAACTTTCAAAACTTGCTGATATGACGGAGACTTTGAAATTTAAACTTATTCGTATTACTGCTGTCCAATGTTTACTGAGAAAATTTTCTAAAATTAACTTATTAAAATGAGCATTCGTAATAAACTCTCAATGGAAATTATTAACGGTTTTTTATTAGCTTCCAAAAGTACTAATAAAGAATGTTTTTCGTTAAATGACTGTCAAAAAATGCTAAATGTTATGAATGTGTTAAATGCTTTTTGCTTAAAGGTGGAGGGACTCGTGCTATTTCATTACTTCTTTTTCTTTGCCAATGCATCAATATGATCTAGGTCAAGGTTTCCAAAGTTATAACCACGGACTCCTCCTCATAGCAAAAACCTGACCATGAAGCCCCAAGTGAAATACTGTAACTCTATATAGCTACATACAGTAATAGCAAAATTATAAATTTAACTTTGATGTCTTGAATAGGGGCATAAAAAAAATAAATAAATAATTTTGATATTTAAAGTAATATTCATTGAAATTACTAGCTAAAGCTTGCCCGATTTGAAAAATGAGTATAATTGCGTGAAAAAAATGTATAATTTATTTCAAATTGGGTTATAAATTACATTACAAAAATATAAAATTAGTAAGTTTTTAAAATTTTATCTATTGAATTTTCATATAGTCATTAAATCGTTTTTATAATTATAAAAAACAACCAATAATTATCACTGTTTTGGAAAGAAAAAGTAAATAAATGTATGAAATTCTAAAATGCCATAATGTACGAAATAAATAAAGCGCATAGCCCATTTTCAAACTGAGCAAGCTTTACCTGGTATTCCAACATGAAATGCCTCTCATTATTTGTATTTTATGTAGAGTACTTATCTACACTTATATTTTACTTAAAACATAAAAATGACTACCAATTTATTTTTTATTTAATTTTCATAATAATGAAAATGGGATACAATCAATTCACTTTTTATTAAACCTTTTGCAGATCCCTGATGTTTTCCATGCACCCCCAGGAACCACTTTGAGAAACATTGATCTAGGACAACTAATCACCCTTGTCCCCTAGATTTATTTCTTGTTTTTCTGTAAATATAGAATTGAATAAAAGTAATTTTGTAATTACACTAATATTTTTAATGTATTGTAGGTAATATTTTAATTTACCTGAGGGGGTTAACAATTGTTTTCATAGAAGCCATAAGTTGAATTCGTTCAAGATGTTTACCATATTTAAATTCATATAACACAAAACTAATGAATTATTATTATTATTATTGCAGCAACAAATTTTAGAGCTAAAATGTTATTTTTTATATATGTTATATGTAAATTTTCACATCAATAATTAATTTGGTTCCGTTTATAAAATAAAATATATAGTATAAATCTATTTCAAGTTATTGAGAACACGTTAAAACAAGAAAGTATACTACATCAGCAAAATAACGTAATTCTGCAAAACTATACATTTAAATAAAAAAACACATCACAGGACTTGATCAAATACCAAATAAAATCATATACCTGTACTGTGTTTCGAAGATTATAATTTTTCATTTATTGATTTATATAATAATTCGTTAGATAACAGCTATTAACTTTATAAAGAAATTAATAGCCACAATTCCAAGGTAATATAAAATATATGATCTCTTTAAACTGATCAGTGAGGCAAAGCCACCTTTTTCAATTTAAAACCAATTTTATTGAAGTGATTATGATTCAAATATTTCTTTGCATATTGCTTATTGCTTTTTTAAATAGTAAAAACATTAATCGTTACACATGAGAAAAGACTTTGTTACCCTTTTCTTTTTCATTCAAAATGTATATTTAAGTAATCTACAGATGACATTACATATTAGTAAAAATGACTGAGATAAAAGTAAATTGGATGTTAATTGTGAAGTTTACAAAAATTTTAACTCAATATACAACATCATACAAATTTATTGAAATACTGAAAAACTGTTTATTTTACACTATCAAGACACATCTAGTATGGTACAACATGTACACATTACCTCAAAAATTACTACATGGCAGTCTATGCTACAAATATTACAAGCCATAAGAAACTTATCAACTGTTATATAAGGAAAATCAGCAAATAATGCTGAAGTTTTTTAATTATTCATTAGGTTTTATTTTTGTTTTTCCCCTTTCCTAAACGTGATTTTTTTTAAAAGTCCTAAGGTATATCGAAATTTTAATTAATGCACTTTTTAATCTTTGACTTCAAAGTTTTAGTTTTCAATTACAAAACAGTTGATAAGCAATAACAAGAAACTCATTTCATAAGGCCAAAAAAATTAAACTGTAGAAAATATTTCACTGTGTAAATTCAAAGTACTTAAAGATTAATAAGAGTCCATTGGCTTTACAATTTCAAGTTTCTTGTCAATGATGATAATAATAATAATAATAATTATAATAATAATAATATAATAATAATAATAATAATAAATGTGGATACAATTTCTGAAAAGACATCTTATAAAGCTATTGGTATTTTTTACATAATGTTCAAATTTCTGACACCTTTCTACAATAAATGGTAACAGTAACCGACACTGTGCAGAGAGAGATGACAACATTTACAATATGGCGTTAAAAGTGTTGAAAAATGTACAAGTTCTCATTGAATGCTACATGCTGAACACAAGTGATCTGTACATGACAGAAACAGCAGCATGGATTCAGCAATTTACAAATTTACAATCTGTACACAGCTTTGTTACAACAGATAAAGAAAAAGGAAGCACTTAAAAATTTCAAAAAACTCAGACAGTGAAATGTTAAATAATTTTTTTTTATTGTTTTTCCATTGTAAATCTAATCTATTTTCTGATCACATTTTTACCATTTACAATAAAAACCTGATACAGGTGGACACCATTATTATATATGATACAAAAAGAGCAAAAAAGTGAATTTAGAAATTCAGCGTGTAACAAATCCTATCACTAGTAAATATCATCAAAATTTTAGCAGAGAGAGAGATAGAGAGAGAGCAACAGTGAGGAGGGAAATTAGTTTAGTATGGGAAAAAAAAGAATTATGCTGCTTTTCTGGATAAATAAAACTGACAATTATTTATATAGTTATATATATATGTATATATAATATTTATAAAAAAAAAAATTTTAAACATGGTATGCTTCAATACAAATGACTAATCTGTAAATCAGAATGACTAAAAACCAATAGAAACTAAATAGCCTTAACAAATGATTATATATATATATATATAATTTTTTTTATATAGAACTGAAATCCAGAGCAAAAAACACCTAAGGGTACAGCATTAATACAGCACAACACGTTCACATCTGTACTATTTTCTTTTATTTTTTAGGTCGTCATCTCGGAAATTGGACTAGGGAGGAGCTTCGCATTTGAAATAAAACGAGCTTCGGTATATTTTATAATTAGAAATATATAAGTCTGTAATATATAGGCATTGATAAAAGAAGCCTATATCCAAATAAAATTTGTAAAGCACTAATCTATTTTTTATGAGAGAAAAATGGTATATAAGGACAGCAGATTCAATTATTTAAACTATCACCATAGAATGTCTCACAACACCAATTTAATTTAAGAAACAAATTTTTGTACAAATTTCTAAATGCTATACTTTTTTTTTATCCAATGTATTTGCAACATATTTAAATGACACAAAGAGACAAACAAGCACACACTTCGATAACACTAGACCCACTGTTAATTACAAACTTTCCTTATTTTCTCTTAGATATATGCAGTTAGAAGCATGTTAAAATTGTTTTCTTTTTATATGAAAATTTAGAAACAATTTAAGACAACGAATTTCATAGAATAAAAATGCATGTTTTTACAAGCGGTATGAACATAAATTAATGGTTCCTCTTTAACCTTATAAATCAATACAATAAACACACAATTATTCCTAAAGTGGGGCTTAAATTCTGCCGTTTCTTTGCAGTTAGAAAACATCAATGGCGACAACAGACTGACCCACCATCGCCTTTTATTATTTTATAATAAAATTATTACATCAACTAAAAATGCATTTTTTTTTAAAATTGATGTTGTCTTTTTTATTTTTCTTTTGTATGACTTTACAAAGTCAGTTCTGTGAAATATATTTATAAAAACATTTGTCATGTACAAGTTGTATTGCAAATACTCCATCACTTCAGTCATTCATACAGCAAGTAAATGTTAAGCTGGTTATTCTGTACAGTTTTGGAACATGAGGGCTGATAATGTCAAGATCAAGGCATCATTAATCTGGATCACAGTAGCAGATACCACTAGTCTGGGAACCATGAGCAATTTTTTTCCTGTTGTGAAATCACACCTGTTCCTCAATATCTTACTATTTGAGCCTCTTGGTGCAATTATTGGCACAAATCATGTTTCTAGAAGCATTCTGGAAACTGATTCTTGTGTTTATTTTTTAAAATTCTTTATTAATGGTGATATGAGAATTATTTTATATAGATATACAAATTCTATAATACATGGTTGATTATTTATACTGGCAACAAAAAATTTTCGAGAGTAAATTAAGATAATATTGCCTGAATTAGGTGGTGTTTTGTTTTATATGATCAACTACAACACATTATATCTAATTATCTTGTAATTATTGTTCGCATATCAAAAGTAGCCATATATATATCCAAATGTTCGTTAGCACCAAAATTACATATAAATATTGGGACTTTGTGAAGCAGAAATACTACTGTTTAATTAGACTACCCATGCTGTAAGCTTGAATGACAGAGTAATTAGGAACTTGATGAGACTCTCAAATACAAAATGTTTGTAATAATAATAATTAAAAAATGATGTTGATAAATTAATAGAGTATACAAATTGATTCAAAAACAAATTACTACAATTTTTATGAAGATGATTTTATACAATTTGTTTTCCCCCATTTTTTTAAACCCTGTTCCTAGCAGAGGTAGGAACTCCTCATTGTGATAGAAAGAATTATTAATTTTTGTTCATTAATATAACTCTGGCTTTTCAAAGTTTCTTCCAAAAACAAATCTATGCTGACCCACAATTAATTTAAATTTTGATATTATTTTGAGATTATTTTAGTTGGAAGTTTAATTTACAGATTACGGCCGAACATTAAGTAAACGGACGAACAATAGATAATTTGTTCCTATATACTCGATCTTTAGTCAATTCTTTCTAATACACAAACTACAACATTCACCACTCCAAATATTAACAGATGTCTAAATCACATACCATTGAGACAATTAAAAATTCTTCACTTCCTACACTTTGTTTAAATGTTATTAATATTATATTGATATTTTTGAATGTAAATACTGGTCTGAACAGTTTATGATTACTCTAAATAACTCCGTTTGGAGTTGGTCCATGATCACTGTTCTTCATTATATTCTTTTCCAGTTTAGCCAGGATATGCTTTCCATAAGTGTATTTGCGTAGGGCAGGGATATGTGGACGGATCTTATTTAGCAGCAATTTTCTCTGTGGCGGTTCGGCTACTTCAATCATTTTTTGAACAACATAGTTAGCATATTGGTCTTTCATCATTGTGTACAAGGCACTGTGAGGACTAAAAATACAAAATAATTATGAATTAAAATACCAAGAAAATTTTCTTAAAATTTAATAATCTTCATAGATTTAGTTAAAATTATATTAATATATTTTTCAATGTAATAAACTATTTTTCAAAAAGAATAGAACAGAGTATACAAGAATATTAAATCATTACATTAAAATTCTTAATGTTAAACAATTAATGGATTTAAATATTGCTTATTACAACTCTAATTAACTTAACATGCTTGCCACACAAAAAGCTTCTTTAGTTTTCCCCGAGTAGCATAGGCTATTTGTTAGAGGTTGTGCCTTTAAAATTGGTTTTAGAGTAGAATGATGATATTTATGACAAGTTCAATTATAACAGATTTTGTGTCCATACATGGTATAGTATATGACAATTTATTATTACATTCTAAATTTCACTATCATAATATTTTGATAATAGATATGCTTTCATTACTTATTATAAGTATAAATAGTAAATACAGTAGAGTTTTGGATTATTTTGGGCTAATGTTCATAATAAAGTTAGGTGATTAGATCTCCATCTTTTGGCCAAAAGTTAGTGGAAAAACTATATCATCATTTATGTTTCTTTGGATAACACCTTTAATAGAAATTAGATACCTAGATACCATAAATAGATATCACATTATTTTATAGTACAAAAATAAAAAATAACCCAGTGACTTGATAAATGATTGAAAAAGAGGGGTTTACATCATCTGAATATAACAATGAATATACTTCATTACAAGAGAAATGAACGAAACTTGTTCACTAATTTTTATGCTTACTTTTTTGTTATTTGCATTACTCTTAAAAAAAAATTTTCAAAAATTATTATTTGATATTAAACTTAACTTGATATGAAAACAACTAGTTTTAAAAGCAGTACTTAACTTTTGTTGAAAATTATATAATTTTATGATTTCTTATTTAATTTGTTTTTAATGAATCTTCTTAACAATAATTTTTTTTTATTAATATGAATGCATCCAGGCTACTTCACCTTATATTTATATACAATTTGTATCATCAAAAAAAGTGCCTGTGTTCCAAATATGGTACACAATGGTACAAGTGCTTTATTTGTGGCCATATACCAAAGATAAACTTCTAATATAAAAATGTAATCAAACTAATTAACAATTAATATTACTATGGTGGTGACCCACCATAGTAATATTAATTGTTTTTTGAATTGAATGTTAATTGAAGCACATCAGCTCATACAAAAACCCAAATGCAATATCTGAAGTGTACAGCATTACTAGAGCTAGGATGTTTGTAACCACATAGAAACATATGTTTTCTATATAAATTAGTCATTTTTGTCAATATTTATATATTTCTTCAAATACTGTAATAAATGCAGAGAATCAAAAAAGTTTGGGAACCACTGACTTTACCTGATCTTTAAGATGAACACCAAATGACTGCCAGATTACATCAGGCTATATTAATATTACTTTACTACTATTAATAATTAAATGTTAAGTAATTTGACCTAGAGGTAACTGTTAGGTGCCATCTGTAGAAAGTTCAATTATATTTTTGTTCATTATTATAACTCTGGTTTTTCAAAAACAAATCTATGCTGACCCACAGTTAATTTAAAGTTTAATGTTATTTTGAGAATATTTTAGTTAGATAGATAATTTATAAAATAATAAAATAGTTAGATTGTTCCTATACACTCCTACTTCTACATATTCCTATATATTTATTCCTACCTAATACCTATCTCTGCTAGGAACAGGGTAGGTATTAGGTTATAATTATTAAATTAATCCACAGAAGGCATCTGATATAATCTGGCAATCATTCAATATTAACATAAAAAACGCAGTTAAAATTTATAAAAAAAATAATCTTTCCTTCCCTCTCTTAGTGAAATATTGAGCATAGTCCAAGTAGAATGTATGTAAAAATACCAGAAATATCCAACAACTTTTTACATGCATTGCACTTAATTAATCCAGTCTTACATAGTACATATTTATAGCCCAAGTAAATGATTCAAAATAGCTGTCTTTCTGTCACACTTCCACATATTTCTATGCATATTGCATGTTAATTCTAACTAGTGAAAACCATAGAAAGAAAACACAATGCCTAAAATAGCAAATTCAAAAAATTTGAACCACAAAGATACGTTAAAAGAGTTTGATCAAAATGTCTTCAGCACTGATAGAAAAGTTCTTTTGTGTCATATTTGCAATATAGTTGTAACAATGGATCAGTGATGACAGGTAATCCAACACCCAAATACTAAGAAACATGTGGAAGCATCCTTGCACTGTAGATCGATTCTGTAAACACAGTCTTCTAGTGAAATAGTAATTTTCAAACAAGCCAAAAGTAGTCTGTTTTTCAAAAACCTGACATCAGATTTCATAGCAGTGGATGTATTTTCTACAAACTCAAGGATCCAGTATTCCAAAAATTTATATAAAATATTGCAACACATCCTTGTCTCACAAATCCATGTTCAGGAAAAATTTCATGCCTGACTGTAATATTGATATATTAAAATAGTACTAGAAACAGGGAAAAAACTGGGTATCTTTCAATTAATCATTTCATTGGCAACATGATAATTGGAACTGTTGAAAAAGATTTTCTTGGAGAAATTTATTTGTTGCACACCAAAATGCTCAAGCTACAATCCATTTGACAATAGCAAGACTTTTTAATTCAAATATATAAAATTCTCTGGTCAAATCAATATATGAAAATAGTCCTTATGACTGATGCAGCCATCACATATGTAGTAACAATGGCATAGGGTTACAATTTATCTATCCCAAAATGCTGCATGTTACTTACTTTTCTCATGCACTACATGAACTGGCATGGAAATTGTCGTCACATTGCAAGAAAGCAGATTCCATGTTCACAAATATGAAAAAAGTATTCACAAAGGTGTCCCAACAAGTTCTCATTTTTATGCAGATGCAACCCAATCTCTTACTCCAAAGCAAATATTAACAAGATGGTGGACATGAACAGAAACAGCTCAGTTCTATGTAGAGCACTTTGACAAGATCAAGGATATTATGGACATCTTAGATCCAGATGATGCCATGACTATTGGACTCATTAAATGGTATATACAAAACTGCAGGTCTAGCCAAACAGCTTGTGCATATATCATTGAACTTCAGTTGTCTGGCTAGGACTATAAAGGCATTTGAAAAACCCCCAGATGACCCTTTAGCTGACTACATGCAATTCTTGGAAGAATTTCATGACTAACTTTGGAGGGGAGAAGGTGAGTTGGAAAAGAAAATTCACGGGAAACAGATAACAGTGCTAAACAAAAACTCAAGCTACCAAACATCATATTTCAAAGATTTTGAAAGAAGAAGGTTTTCATATAAGCGGTTTGAAAATTGATTATAATACAGTAGATATCACTATGTTCAAGTATGCAATGGTGACATGTGATATAGAGAAATGTTTCTCTAGATACAAAACCATTCTTAGAGACAATAGGCAAAGCTGTGTGTTTGGAAACATTAAAATGTATGTTGTGACAGACCACAACGTGTAATACAGAAAATTTTCATTGTTCTAATAGTACATACGAAAGCACATATTTTGAATGTTTTTTCCCATAAATAAATACATATTTTTACATTTATTAGTATAACCTTAAACATTACAAAAATGATAATTCAAAAACAAAATCATCTTACACAAGTTTAAAAAAATTATTTTTAGCATTTTTAATTTAATTTATTCTTAGAAAAATTAACAAAATTTGAAATTAAAACACAAATGAACTAAATTCCTTATACTCCGCACCAAACATTTCGATCTAGATTGTGACCAAGGTTGGTGACTATGCCTTGGTGCGACCTCTCTCGACTGAAATGAGGTTCAATCACGATCGACTATAGAAGGTTCTTGAAACTAGATCCAGTCATTAGAGAGATCCCACAATCCNTAAAGATGATGATTATGTGTCCTTTATATTTTATTTGATTCACTGTGTTTCTAAAGGTGAATCAAATAAGAACTCGAATTAAAAAGTAACTGTAGTTTTCCCTCAAAATGAATTATTATTAATTAATTAAAATTATTTTTTATGTGAATTAATTCTGAATAAATAAAACTTTTGCCTAATTTCTCCTTCCAATGTAAATATTAGAAAGAGAAACTGGGTACATACATAAATTTATATATTTTTAATATTTTATTCATTGCATTATCAAAAGTTGCTAACATACAGAAAAATCCTGTTCATAGACTTAACAAATATAACCAATTATATATACCAACAAAAAATTATGTTAATCTCACCCATCATTTAAAGTAGACACTTCTTCTATCAGCATATTTCTTTCATTTCTAGAGGCATAAGTAACACATTTTTCCACAACATTGCTGCATAAACATTAAATAAAAAAATTATCAATATAAATAAAAAAACCCCTGGCTCTTTAAGAGAAAGACATTTTTATCCATATTAAGTTATTTTGATGAGTTCTTTAACATACTGTATTTAAAAAATTGCCTTAAAATAATCTGACAATTAATGTACATAATTGATTAAATAAAGCAATGTCAATCATAAATCAATATAATTTTAATGCAAATTAGTTAAGAAAATTATTAAATATATATGTACAATATCTGAATTATAAACAGAAAAAAATAAACATTATGATATATTTGTAAGTTTTGAAAAAATTTGAAGTGATAAGTAAAGCTTGATACATTCAGTGCCACATATTATAATGCAAAATTCCACCAGATACACCAATTTTTTCCATAAAATAAGTCACTTTTTATGATTCAAATTTTTATTATTATTTTGATTCAATCTTTATATCTTTATGAAATTATATGCAATGATGCAAAACTGAGTCATTAAAAAACAACAAAAAATTACAGATTAATGTTAATGTTGGTTCTACTCAATAATCAAAAAACCAGAAAAAAAACTCACTTTGAAAAGCAAATGTTTGCCTGGAAGAAAACATTTGCTTTTTCAGAGAGTTCTTTTGCTGGTTTCTTGGTTATCACCTACCCAAGAATATGAATAATAAAACACCACTATAATTAAATATTTTGCTGGAAAACTAAGAAACCAAGCAATAAAATATAATCTGAGAAAAATATAAGTTTCTCACACTTCTAGATAGTAATAAAATCTGAAAAATAACATGGTACCATTCACCAAAAATTCCAGTATACGATTGACATAAAATTTTAACTAAAGTCACACCATAGAAAATTAAATCAGCTGGCAACAAACACATCAATGTTTCATACATAATAAAAATCTACATAGATAAGGCCATTAATAAATAAAGATGATGATTATGTGTCCTTTATATTTTATTTGATTCACTGTGTTTCTAAAGGTGAATCAAATAAGAACTCGAATTAAAAAGTAACTGTAGTTTTCCCTCAAAATGAATTATTATTAATTAATTAAAATTATTTTTTATGTGAATTAATTCTGAATAAATAAAACTTTTGCCTAATTTCTCCTTCCAATGTAAATATTAGAAAGAGAAACTGGGTACATACATAAATTTATATATTTTTAATATTTTATTCATTGCATTATCAAAAGTTGCTAACATACAGAAAAATCCTGTTCATAGACTTAACAAATATAACCAATTATATATACCAACAAAAAATTATGTTAATCTCACCCATCATTTAAAGTAGACACTTCTTCTATCAGCATATTTCTTTCATTTCTAGAGGCATAAGTAACACATTTTTCCACAACATTGCTGCATAAACATTAAATAAAAAAATTTTATTTTAATATCAAATTATTGGTTAATTTAATGTTATATTTATCATTTTAAAGATTGATACCTGGCAAATTTGTGTTGAGACAACTGTAAAACCTTGCCCCGAACAACAGCCACTATTTTACTTTTATCCTCTTGACAACCTCTTTCCAAAACATGTTGGACAACATAATTACCATATTGATCTTGAACTAATTCTTCAGTATGTTGATGGATTTCACTTAAAACTGGAGAAGTCTGTTCACTGACACAATGTTCTAAAATCCTCTGTATAACCCGACAGCCATATGGGTGTGTTGAAAGCGGAAAAACCTAAATTATAAAACCCAATATGACTATGGATATTTTACACAGTACAATAATAATTTTAAGCAACATTTAATAATAAATTGTAATTGTAAAATTTGTGATATTTTATAGTAGCTTTAAGTGCTATGAAATTTTAAACTTTAATTTCAAATTTTCAGAAAGCTTAAATATATATGTATTTAGAACTCTAATAATAGAATCCCTTTAAAACATGCAATTCCTTGTTCAACTTTTAACATTTTACTTTCAGTCACATTTTTTGTATTTATTTTAGTTATATCAAATTACAGTATGCAAACCTCATCATATTTGCCATTATATAACAGAGCAATTGCATCAATTTATAGATAGATGTACCAGAAGAACTATAAACTATTTTGTTTTCCTAGTACTTTTCCTATTGTTGTGTGTTTTTAAAGTTCCATTTAATAGATGGACAGCTAACTAACAAAAAAAAAAAAAAATCACAAGTAATTACACTACTCTACAAATTAAAAAAAAATTTCGAAACAGAAACAGCAATAAGTGAATTTTATTCTTTTTTGTTCGCTGAATCTGAAAATGAAGCCAGTTTTTCTCCATCACCCACCACATTTTTATTATATACCATTAAAAAATTGATGAAAAATGCAATTTCCCACAGTGACCAAGTTTATTGGTATATTAAATTTCAATACTCATGTTTTATTTTGCTGATTACATAAAAAAACTGTTGTATAACATAACTAAAACAGGCATAAAAAATACCTGAAATTTTTTTTATAACTGGATTCAAATAATCACTTCTTCCTTCAGTGTAGAGTAGGATCTTCTCTTTGCAAGAAACCAGCAGTAGTCACTCATGATTGATTCATCCCATTTCCCTTGGTAATGCTGCTCAATTTGCAATATGACCTGGTTAAACTGTTCACCCTGCTCATCACTCACTGCACCCAAATTTGATGGGAAAAAGTCCATATGAGAATGCAAGAAATGAATTTTTAAGGACATCTGGCAGCCTAAATTTTTATAGTTCAGCAAAAGATATTTTCTAAAATATCACTCTTTTGTGCTTTGTTATTTCCAAGAAAACAATGGCCTACATCCTTAAATGATTTCTATGTCTTTAGCTCTATGTTATTCAACTTCATGTCAAAATTTTCATCATTAAGTAATTTTCTAACTGAGGTCCAACAAATATTCCTTCCTTTAATTTAGCTTCACTTAACCTAGGAAACACTTGGCTTACATGCTTAAATCCTGGTCCTTCTTTATTCAATGCTTTAACAAAATATTTTATCAATCCCGATTTTATATGTAAAGGGGGCAAATTACTTGCCGAGGGTTGACTAATCGAACATAGTTAATATTGTTTTGCTCAGGAGTGAAAGTCTCTCTTTTTCGCCAATCTTTAACCATATAATGTTCGCTTGTTGCATGACTGTCCCACAAACATAAAAAGCAGCAGTATTTTATAAAGCCACCTTGCAGTCCGAGAGGAAGACCAATAACTTTTAGGTTGCCACAGATACTCCATAAGTGAGCACTATAATTGACTGCTTTTAAAATTAATGACATATTTTCATATGTTTCTTTCAAACCAACAGCATGCACTACTAGTATAGAAGGATTGTTGTTTGAATTATGCAGTAGCACTACTTTTAAGCTCATTTTTGCAAATCTATAAATAACCATCAATCATCAGCTTTATAAGGAATACTCAACTCAGACATCAAACCATTTATATCACAACAGGAACAACTGATCTACCATATTGAAATATTTCATTAAATCCTTATTTCAATGTCTGAAAAATGAGACTCTGGTATCCTTATGCAATAAATTCAACTGATTTAAGTGTAAACCTAACACTTCTGCTTGCTTATGTCGATTGTAAAAATGTTGACTTTTGAAATTGAAATTTTAAATTTACAAATTTTTTTGACAAAATCTTTAAGTAAAAAATTTATTTAGACTGAAAAATTAAATAAAAAACATGTTGTGTACCACAAGATGAACAAGTCAAAGTTTGCCATTTTTACATGAGCTGGGATAGAACATCTGACTGCCTTTAAAGTCAAATAACTAAATAATGTGACAATATAGAGAATTTCTAATCACACTTTCCATTTCATCACAAAAAATACATTATATATATATATATATATATATATATATATAAACACTGATGCATCTGTTCTGAAAATCATGTAGACTAGTGT
>NW_019384964.1:113065-120442 GCF_000671375.1 Centruroides sculpturatus | reverse complement strand
CTGTTGTTCTCTCCTGTACAGGTGTGATACCACACATGCTACACAAAAGCCTGGGAACATTACAATTGAGTAGAAATACATACATCACACTACAGAAGGCCGCTATATTGAATACATGCCATATTGTTAGGAAATTCCTTAATACAGACACTGACACACACATTTAATTTTAGTTTTGTTTTGGTTGCTATGCCTTGACTCTGGTCCGGCATAGTACACAGCCACCGGTTTAAACCGAGTATTACCTACTAAACCCAACATAATAATAATTATTATTATTATTATATCACACTCCATCAAAAATTCATAGTAATTAAATCAATTTCACGTGTGATCTTATACAGTTTTTAAACACACAAATGTATGCAATGCAGTGACTTTCTGTTGATTTTTCATGCATAATTACCATTCTCTGAATTTGATGACTGAAAAATCCTGTAATTTGTTTTCTCTGCATAACCAAAATTTCAATGTCATACATTGTTTACTTAACAGAACAATATCATTAGCTGGACTCCTGTAGGAAGCTTTCAAACTTTGCAAAAGTGTGGGCTAATGTGAAGTGAGTTCAGCTAGAAATAATGATGGCTGAGGGGTTTCTCAGAAGGGCCAGAAAATGATCATATTATCCCAGATTATCATACAAAAACAAGTATTTAAGGTCATAGCAAGTTGCAGATTGCCGCATCATTATGCCATGCATAGCCAACAAACATCCATGATGCCAAGTCGCAAAAAATGATATCTGGGCAGAAAAATCACCGAACCATGGTTCATGTGACAATAAAAAAAGTTGTAATTACATGTATAATGAGGTGTTTTTTGTACCAGTTTTCTGAGGGCCTGCAATAATAAAATGCAGGCCTTTTGTGAGGGCCTATAAAAATAGAACACAGTATGAGATGATATGGAAGCAAAGCTAAGTAAGTCAATTTGATGAAAAGTGTCTATAAAAAACTAGTTGTTGCAGAAAATCAATGCTGCCATACATAATCATGGGTTATAATAAAAAATTTGTTAACTAAACGTTTCCAATCAATAATTTGTAAAATGGAAATATTTAACAATCAAAACTTATACATAGATAAAGTAAAAAATAAATTACCTGTCCTCTAAATGCATTAATTATAAACTGTAAAGCCAATGGATCAACGCATTCAATGCACTTCTGAACAACATGATTACCATTTTGATCTTTTACACATTTCAGAACATGACCATCTAATTCTTTTACTATTTCCGTCTGAAAATAAAGTTTAATCAGTCCTTCAGATTTTTTTTCTCTATTAATAATTACATACTCTTTTCATTTTCATTATTATAAAAAATTCTCATCTAATTAATTCATTCTCCCAATTTATTGTAAGTATTCAATTTGATCACATAAATCTGTTTCATATTTCATTTTTGTAATTTATTCAGAAACAATTACTTGTAACAATTGCTATTCAATACTTGTGAAATGTATGTTAAAAGTTATTTTATCAATGGAGAGAATGATATGCAAACAACAAAGTGTGAAGGAGCATTTATTGTATGTGTTATTTATTTACTAATACAAAATACTGGTATTAACATGTAAATATCACTTACAATGAATGTTCCTTCACACATTAAGAAGTTAAGTCTCATTGTTTTTGAATACACACACCATTTTTTCAAAAATGTGAGTAAAATAACTTACCTGTTGTTCAGGTGAAACAGATTCTAATGCTTTTTGAATTACACGACAGCCATACATCTGCAAAGCTAAAGGTAAAACATTTCCTTTAACTTTTTCTGCAAGTGACTGTTTCTGTTCTGTTGTACCAAATTCGAAGAACTTCTGAATGACGTAGTTTCCAAAAACATCAGTCATTAGATTGTAAGCTGCATTTAAAATTTCATTAAAAACAAGTTGTTTCTCTGGAGCTGTTGCACTTTCTAGCTTCTGCTGAATAAATCTACAGATTTTACATGCAGAAAAATGTTAGAAAGTATCTACTTTTTAGGTTTACAAATACTTTTCAAATTTGTACCTTGAACCATGCTGATCTTGTGAAAATTCAACAATGTGATTACCCAAGTCATGCAGCTGTAAATTTGGGTATCTATTGTTGCGAAAATCTTCTAGCAGACGACTTCTACCTCCTGGTTTTTCCAAACTACATCCATTACTAAGTAAAGTAAACAATAACTTTAGTAACTAATGTTTTGCTATTGAAAGTATAAAAATATACTTTACCACATTGGTTCAACTCTTGGAATTCTAGAATTGTTTCTTTTCTCCATAGTAGAAAGGCTGTCAGTGACATTAGACCTAATAAAATTATTATTTCTGATCAAATTATTTTATATTTAAACAAAGCCAAACATATCAAGTATTAAATATGCATAAATATCTAACTTACTTTCTTTGAAGAGTACTATTATTCAAAAACAGAGAATGTGAAGAACCAAACACATTGGTTAAAGGAGAATTTCTTACTAAGTATTTTGCCTCTGCACCTGGAGCAGCTGACACCATGCATCCTAAAAATGTTATAGCTTTAGTAATTAAATATTCTTTGTGCTGATATGACATTTAAGAGCAAAAAATTACCTAAATTTAAATTATTGCATGAACCATTCAGTGATGAAGGAGGAGGAGTTTGACTCGGTGGTAACATACCAATGGGACCTAGCCTCTGTGGTAAAGCGACTGTACCAAAAGTATTTTTTGGCCCTTGCTGAGAAAAGTGATTTTCTAAATTAGTTCCAAAACCATTGCCAGCCGCACTTCGAACTCCTGAATTATCCCAACAGTCAAATGTGTCACACAGTGGTGAATTCGTATTACCACCAATTCCTTATAAGTAAATTTCATTATCATTCATGTAAAAAAAAATGATAATTTATTTTATTCTGAAAATAAATATGCCAAAAAGTAAAGTTACCTGTATCAATTCCACCAATATTAGATGTACCAAATGTATTATTTCCAAATCCCGTGTTTGTCTGTGTCTGTCCCAGGCCCAGACCCAACTGATTGCCTGTGAAACCAATGTTAGAAGACGCAGGACTGTAATTAAGATTTGTCGGAGAAGAATATAATGGATTGTTTGAAAATAAACTCGAACTTTGACTTTGAGAATTAAGTAAATGCATTCCGCTATTATTAAAATTTCCTGAAAAATATTACAAATATAAATACATCAGTATAATACAATATATTTCATTCAATGAAAATCAGTATTTAAGCTTAACAACCATCATCAATTAATATATAAACATAATTTGACATTTTATAATAAATTTAGCATATCCAATACTTGTTTTTTTTTTTAAACTCTGTTATCACAATTTTTCATCAAGCATAAAATTTCCTGTTCAGTAGATTAATTAAATTAAAATTGTTTGCTGTCTTCTTTCTTTTGCTTTATATTACTTTTAAATTTATTGAATGATTATACACCAATTGCCCAGAACATTGCTTTGTCTACAAAATAGCAATGTCACTCAGTTTAAAAAAAATCTCAATGATGATAAAATGAAAATGGAATATTTCAAGTTTGATGAATATAGATTTAATCTCTTCAAATATAATGTTTTACTATGATTACATGATATTTACAAATATATTTCCTCTTCCTGAATAGACTGCTATTTCCTCAAATTTTATGAATCTGATATTATTATTTATTTTAATTTCTTAATCTAAAACAAAATTTACTTATACATTTGTTAACCTTGTTTGAAAATTATATCATATATGGACATGGTATTTTATGGAGATTTTGTAAGCCCATCTTTAATAAAAGAGCATTGCAAACCATTTTTTATGCTAATTTGCAATCTTGCATTGATCATGGATTGACCATCTGATCAATGGCTGCACCTTTCCTTTTACACAAGATTGCTACTAATAAGATATATCTTGCATTTAACAAAATGTGTAATTTGCCTTTCACTGCACATTCTAATATTGCTAGAATTTGCCTGAGATTCCCATCTTTCCTTGAGAAAATTAAATATTTTGATTGGTTGATATATTACAAATATTTTAATGGTCTTATTTATCAAAACTGGCTTTCACTCCAAATTCCATTGAGAAAACTTCTCTCATTTACTTATTCTTCTACTGTCTTGTCTAAATCTTAATAATTTTAATGAATTTTTACATCTTAGTCTTCCAATTTTAAATTGAAATGTAAAAAAGCACTGTATATATCATTTAAGATTTGTTACCTGTTTTTATTTTATTTATTTATTTTGTTTGTTTTTGTTTTAAGGGGTGTTATTTATTTTTATGATATGTTATTGTAGAGAGACAGAAATCAAATGCCTATCAAGACTTTTCCTCTAAATGTAATGAAATAAAAAAATAGATACTAGATAAAAATAAGATATATGCAAATTAAAGCAAAAAAAAAAATAAAAAATTGTTGACCAACAAACATTTTGCTGCACAATAAACTAAGTAAATTTGTGAAGGTTGCTGGATGATGTCCAGATACCACTGTGAGGTTCTATTTAGGTGTTTTAATCTGACACCAATGTAACATTTCCATTTGACATTTTTCTCTTAGACCAGGGTGAGGTCCAGGTCTGGCAACACTCACAAACTGAATATTTTTTTTGCAAATCTGTTAACTTCCATAAATGATGCAACACATTTATCTGCATGGTTGTTTCTCACAACTGTAATGATAGAACCAACATAAAAGCATTTTCTTCCAGCAAGATTATACACTTCCAGATAAAAAGATTGAGATTGACCGTGGAAGTTTATCCAGTGGTTTCCATACTTCTCAGATTTAACATTCCTAAATTTTCATTTCTGGGAATACATTAAAGGTAGTATATGCTTTTTCCTATCTATTGTAATTAGTATAGCCTGGAACTTTATGCAAAAGCATTGCTCAGAATTTTGTGAGGAGTTCAAAACTACCAAAAATTTCCTCTTTTGACTTCTGAAGTGGAAGAAAAGAAAAGCATAAAATAGGCTGATCAGAAATTTTGTTCAATTAATACAATAGATATGATATATTTAAATCAAATTTATATACTATATTATAGACATACTATATATAATTGTCTGCTTTTATTGAAGATCTTTATAAACTTATTATAACAATTTAATTTGTTTTTCATTAAAATCAATTTTTCTTTATTTCATTCATTCTGTGCTACATGAAAATTTATTATTACATAACAAAATAGATCAATAGGAAAATAATAAATTAAATAAACATTACAATAAAGAAAAAATTATTTACCAGGTGTATTAGCAGGGTTTGAAGCTGGATTTACAAGCATGGGAGGCATTAATCTCATGGGAGGTCTGGTATTACTCATCATTTGATTGAAATAAGGAGGGCCCAGTAGCTGATACTGTCCACCTAAATGAAAATTTTCAATGTTAGATGATGTAATTAAATTTTAGTATTTACTACATATAAATACAGTAGAGCGTNGGTGAAAATGAGGAAGCAGCAATACTTCTTCATATATCACATGGCACATAATTTCAAGATATTTCTAGTTTGGATAATTAAATTGTTTGCTGAACAGAACTTTCATTTTAAATTTCAAATTTTTAATTAAAATATATCACTTTAAACCACTCTTAGGACAAAACTAGAGATAAGTACATAAAATTTTGTAAGCATTGTTATCTTGACATAGAAAAACCATGGATATTTTCAAAAATAGTTACAATTTTCACTGCTAAAAGTGTATAATGACACCACAGTCACAGCAGCATAAAAAAAAAAAACTGTTCAATATGCTTTCTGTCACTCTTAATCACATAATTCAATCAAGTTATCGCATTAACAACTAAGCGCAGCATGTCAAGATTAACGAGACTCTTTTCTCTTTCAATTTACCTCTTTAGATCCTGCTTTTTCAAATATCCCATAACCAGAAATCTGATAACAAGGTGTGAATTGAATGAATGAGCAAACACTGCATTAGAAAAGATTGACAGATCATTCTTTCATCACCAAATGTATTAGACAGTACATCGCTAACAATGACTACAGTGTGAGTGCATAATCTTGCTTAAACATAGCATCATTCAAACATCTCTGCTGTAGTTTAGAAATGACAAAAGTTTGCAGCATGTTTTAAACATTCCTATTATTTTAAAACTAATAAATTCCAAAACATTTTTCTTTAAAAAATCTTTTAAGAAATACAAGTGAAATTCACTCTTTTAAATCCAATTTCGATAGAATTAAAAACAGAGATGGACTAGAAACTTATTTACTATTTCTCACATTTATTTTTCCTTTTTCCTAGTAAATAAGTTTCTAGTCCATCTCTGTTTTTAATTCTATCGAAATTGGATTTAAAAAAGTGAATTTCACTTGTATTTCTTAAAAGATTTTTTAAAGAAAAATGTTTTGGAATTTATTAGTTTTAAAATAATAGGAATGTTTAAAACATGCTGCAAACTTTTGTCATTTCTAAACTACAGCAGAGATGTTTGAATGATGCTATGTTTAAGCAAGATTATGCACTCACACTGTAGTCATTGTTAGCGATGTACTGTCTAATACATTTGGTGATGAAAGAATGATCTGTCAATCTTTTCTAATGCAGTGTTTGCTCATTCATTCAATTCACACCTTGTTATCAGATTTCTGGTTATGGGATATTTGAAAAAGCAGGATCTAAAGAGGTAAATTGAAAGAGAAAAGAGTCTCGTTAATCTTGACATGCTGCGCTTAGTTGTTAATGCGATAACTTGATTGAATTATGTGATTAAGAGTGACAGAAAGCATATTGAACAGTTTTTTTTTTATGCTGTTGTGACTGTGGTGTCATTATACACTTCTAGCAGTGAAAATTGTAACTATTTTTGAAAATATCCATGGTTTTTCTATGTCAAGATAACAATGCTTACAAAATTTTATGTACTTATCTCTAGTTTTGTCCTAAGAGTGGTTTAAAGTGATATATTTTAATTAAAAATTTGAAATTTAAAATGAAAGTTCTGTTCAGCAAACAATTTAATTATCCAAACTAGAAATATCTTGAAATTATGTGCCATGTGATATATGAAGAAGTATTGCTGCTTCCTCATTTTCACCTTTACATATGCTGAACATGAACAATATTGCCAGTAAATATCAACATAGGCTTAATTTGAACAATTGATAATTTTGTTTGTTGAACTGTTAAATTTAGTGTTATTTGAAGACAAAAAAAAGTAGTAATAATTTTAACTTTTAATAACACTAGTCTACATGATTTTCAGAACAGATGCATCAGTGTTTTTATATATATATATATATATCATAAAAATACACAAAAAATACATTATATATATATATATATTATATAATACATATATATATATATATATATATAATGTATTAAAATATAAACATGTACAAATCCAATTTTTGG